>NC_133618.1:668895647-669010647 GCF_048593235.1 Sminthopsis crassicaudata
TTCAGGGTCAAATATGAAGTTCAATGTTTAACTTTTAAATATTTTCATAACTTGGATATTCACTTATCTTTCCACTTTTATTATAGTTTTCTCACTTGGGACGTTGAGAGGTTGACACTTAGCCAGGGTCACAAAGACAGTGTGTCAGAGTTTAAATTTGACCCTAGGTTTTCCTGCTTTTGAAGCAATTTCTCTAGCCACTATATCATTGGACTAAATATATAAAATATATTATGATATATATATATATATATACATATATATATACAAATTTATAATATATAAAATATTTTATATATAAAAATTACCACAGACTTTAGATACATTTTATGTTGATGAAAAGACATTTTCTTAGTTTCATTTTCTGTTATATTACTAGGAAATGGCAGTCATGAAGATGTAGGATCATCATGTGCTCCTTCTGAGTTGTACTTCAATCCATCTTCCATTTTTTTATTAATTCATTAACAATATTAAGCCATTTGAGTCAATCAGTAGCATCAAATTTATTAAACAGAAACTCTATGCCCAGAACTGTGGTAAGGGATAGTAAATGGTGATTTTTAAAAAACACAAATACTTCAGCCTTGCCATCAAGTAACTCACTTTTTTAATGGTAAAGACAAAATGCAAATAATTAAGTAAAGTACATACAACATATACCAAGAAGAGAAGTGAGTTGATCTTGGGCAGGGGGAAGAAGGAAGGAGAACCATTAGCATCAGAAAATCATGGGGAAATTGTCCCTGAAGAAGGTAGGATTGGAATTAAGGTAGTATATTCTTCCTTTCTTCTTTCCCTGCCTCTCATTCTCTTTCCTTCCCTCTTTCCTTCTCCCTTTTCCTTCTCCCTCCCTTTCTTTCTTCCTTCCTTCTTTCCTTCCATTTTTCTTTCTTTCCCTCCCTCCCTTCCTCCCTCCCTTGTTTCCTTCCTTCCTTCCTTGCTTCCTTCCTTCCTTCCTCTTCCTTCTTTCCTTCCTTCCTTTCTTTCTTCCTTCTTCCAGTCTTATTCCCCAAATTCATACATGTACACACGTACACACATGTATATGCATAATATTATACATGTGTGTTTGTGAACATATAAATATGCATAGATATGTATGGATTTTTTTCTTTTTTGTTTTTGTTCTTGGGGGTGGTAGGATGGAAATATGTGGCTTACATAAGGGAAGGCAACCAAACACATGCTTCTTCCTCCCACCTTCATTTAGTAATATCCCATAACCAAGTGATTTATCTAATCCATGCAGTGGATAGCCGCAGTCTATTCTCTGGATGTTAATAGCCTGAAATCCCCTTCCAAAGCAAACATTAATCAGTCAGGGATGGGGTTATTTTATGGTCTTTAATGGCCTTTGTAGATAGATGGAGATTTTGTTTACAGATTATTCTTCATTGAGCTGCCATACCCAGGGAGCTCAGATCCTTAAGAGATGCTCTTCAAATACAAATGGCTGCTGCAAAATCTGCTCACACTCTTAAATTAAAATTAGTGGGTGCCATTGTCTCCTAAGCCTAGGTAATGGAGCAGCATGCTCAGAATGCCTTTGAGGCTAGACATCAATGGCCAAAGTCTTAGACATTATTTCCTCTTCCCAACAAATATCTCATTGTTCTCATGTGCAAACTGATGAGCTTAATTTCCATCTCTCTTGAGTATTTTTTTTCCTTCAGAAGGCAGCCTAATTTTAAATTTATTTTTTATGCAATTTTGGTGTTCTAATGAGGCTCTGCCTTCAGGTCAGACACTCCTGACAATTTCCCATCTTTAAAAATGTATGCAAACAAGAAAAGTGCTTCATCTTTTCCAAATGTTTTAATAATGGTAAATATTCTGGGAAGAGGGAGTTTTAATAATTGTTGTATGTGCTTTGTTGCACATGGAACTTCTATGTGTTGTGCCTTTTGGGGTCACATTAGTCATAGATTTATAATAAAAGATTATCATTCCTCTTGGATTTAAGGTCTTACTAGCATAAGGCTTAAAGAGACTGTGCAGTCTGCAGAACTGGGTATATTTATATTACTCATGAATGCATGTGGGTCTGGGCAATCCCCCAAAGAGTATTGGCCTTTTAAAGGTACCTTTCCAGGGGGAATTTTATTTTTAACATAGGAACTGTGGCCAATTTAGAATGTTAATGTTTGCTTGAGTCACTATAAATTGAATTTGTTTCTAGTTTAATTGAAACTGGAATTTAGATTTACACAGGACATAATATTGATTAAAATTTTGACAATTCTGTTTCCAAAGATGAGGAAGTTGATTGAGTGTATTTTTAAATAAATTTAAAATATAGCAAAAATAATATTGACCTCATCCTAATACTTTCCATATATTATGAGCCTACAAAATGAGGTCATCCTAACAGATTCTGAGCATGTACAAAGAAAGACTTACACTCCCCTGCCCTCAGTTTCCTTATGTATTACATGAGAACTTTGGTCTAGTTGATTTCTCAGGCTTTTCCAGATTTTGATCTCTGATTTCAACATTAACTGTGGCAAGCACGGAAGAAGAAGAATTAAAAAAAAAAAAAAAAAAAAAAACACTACTAGTTGAATATAATCATAGTTTCCTAGCAAGATAACGAACAATTTCTTATTCTATCATGAAAAGGAGTGAGAAATATTGTAGAAAATAGCTACATATATATCCACCTAAGTGGATAGTGTCTTAGGCCTGAAATAGGAAGACTCATTTTCCTGGGTTCAGATCTTGTCTCAGATATTTACTAATATTGTGACCCTGGGCAAGAAATTTAGTTTGCCTCAGTTTTTTAACTGTAAAATGATTTGGAGAAGGAAGTGGAAAAACATTACATTATCTCAACCAAGAAAATCCCAAATGAGGTCACAGAGAGCCAAATGTGACTAAAAACAGCAGAATAACAACCACAAAAACTAGAGAAAATCACTAGATGCTCCCAAATTCAAATGAGACAAAAATCCATGAAAGGAGACAATAGTAAAATCAAAGATCGTAAATGCGTACTTAAATAAATCATGTAAAATATTGATAATACAAAATTGAGAGATTATAACTATGTACCTGCTAGGATTACAAGGTGAGAACTCAGATTGTCTGGACAGTGACAAGGTGAGAACTCAGGTTGTCTGGACAATTACAGGGTGAGAACTCAGGTTGACTTGACAGTTCTCTGGCTCAGACCTTTGGTTCGGGCCTTTAAAGGGAGTTTACACCTTAGGAATTCTAAGAGGAGCAAGTTCATTGGTGGAAGTATTTCCCCACACCCCATTGAGTTCTCAACTGCCTGTTCTCTGGGAGGATAAAAGAAGGGGCAGCATTGGGTCTGAGAGAAGTCTACTCTGGACCAGTTGGCGGCTCTCTGGAGGAAGAAGAATCTGGCAGAGAGATTGAGTTGAGACAGCAGATCTCCTCCAAGAGAGTGATCAGCAGGTTCTGGAGACAACAGAACTTTACATATACCAGGAACTGTGTTAAGTGTTTGGGAAACAATGAAAAGAATAAAAAAGCAACCCCTCCTTCAAAGAGCTCAGAATTTAATGGATCAATAACATGTGATTTAAAAACAAATAATATATAGAAAGGAAAAACTGGTAATAGCCTAAAGTAAAAGCCTGGTACACAGTTGGTATTTGATAAATCCTTATTGACTTGATTTACATTATTATAGTCATTGTAAAAATTATTATGACATCGAGATAGTACAGTGTGTAGGGCCTTGGGCCTAGAGTCATCTGGGTTCAAATCCAGACTTAAATATCTACTAGATAGACAACCCTGGGCAAATTACTTAATCTCTGTTTATCTCAGTTTCTTCATCTATAAAATGGAGATAATAAAACCACCTATTCTGAAGGGTTGTGGTAAAGATAAATTGTAATGTTCTGTTTCTCTAAGTTGCAATCCTTTTGGGGGGCAGGTTTCTTAGGGAGCTTCTGAAGGTAGCCTTAATTTCAGTTCAATTCAATAATCACCAAAATGCAACCTTGAGTTAAAAGTCCTTTCCTGTATCTTTCCAAATCTTATCTCCAAATCCTTTATTTTCTCCTTCAAATCTTGTCTCCTTCACTTGGGGCTCAGCTAGCTTTCTTAGAGGCCTCTCTCTCTCTTTGGTTCCTGGAGAGCTCTTGTCCAAGTGTCTCTAGCCTCTTTTCTTCCCAATGTTTCCAGCTAGCACCAAGGTGGAATCTTGAATGACTCTTCACTCTGAATCTCCTAGAGTTTGGGAATCAGACTCCACCTCCGGGAGTGGGCTTGTGGGTACTCCCTGGGCTTATGGGAGGTCCTTGAAAGTATGCACTCTTACAGGTGTGAATCTCATGGAATTCTAATAAACACATTACTGAACTAGAAAACTGTTAATTACCATGCTAAATCTATTCCAATGACTTAGCACCTTGTAAGAATCCTAACAATAAATTAATTAATAATTATAAAATACTTGGCACATTGCTTGACATATGATAGGCATAATGTAAAAATGTTTACTATGATGATGATTATCATCCTTGTAACGTGCCCTCCTGGCAGTTACAATTACTAGTCTGTCCTAGACCCACCAGAGTACCTTTGACCACTGTCCTTTGCAGTGTCAACTCTACCCGGCTAGCCTCCTCTGAGGCCTTCTAAGGTCTCTGGCCACAATCTCTTGAATCTATAGCTTAATAACCGGTAGCGCACTCAAGAACAGACACGTGTAATCTTAAAAGCCTTTATTATACCTACTCACATAATGCCCTAACTGATGCCCTGACTTGTTGGTTCCCGAGTGAACACCTGGTCAGAAGACCCATGTGTTCACTACCAAAACCCTTATCTCTTTTGGCTATCCATCTTGGCCACCCAGGTTAGGGAGCCAGGGTGAAGAGCGCCAGGTTAAAGAGGACCGCCTGCTGCCTGCAGTGGGCTTACATAGGGCCTGTGAGGTCACACACACAGCCAATCAGCGAGAGAGTCACCCATTATGAAGCTATCTCAATATGGCCAGGATCCCGCCCAAGGGCAGTCCTAATATCCACAGAAATTACTTCCGGGCCTCAATGATGCGCTGTGGCACCCATTTAAAGGCCCCTTACAATCCTGTCTCTACTTACATTGGTTCTCTACTTATGTGAATTGTGCACTTATGTTTATGTGAACTGATGTGTACTGTGTACTTATGTTTATGTGAAATATTCCTTATAGCCACATAATATTTAGATATTTTCATCTATATTATAATTTACTTAGTCCCATAATCAATAAACACCCCTGTTTCCTTTACGTTTGTTTTTGGTAAACATAAAAAGGGATTCTAGTTATTTTGAATGTGTGAGAATATATGGGATTTTTCTATATTTTTCCCCTTCAAATATAAGTTTGGTAGTGGGATCACCAGGACAAAAATGCATGAAAAGTTTACTATACTTTAAAAAGTTATATTTTTTAAAAAATAATTCTGAATTTATTAATGTGACTTTTGGATGAACTTATTACTCTACCAGCAATGTCCAAAATGGACCATTTAACTTTTATCTTCTTTGTCAATTTACCATGCTAGAGCTGATAAGACAAAGTTGTTTAAATTTTCATTTTTTTCTAGATTTTAATAACTTGTTAATGCTTTGAAATACCCCTGGCAGTTTCAAAGACACACTAGAAACCTGTTTCTCTTTATTTTTAATTAAAAAAACATTTAATAAAAAAAAAAACATTTTTGTTTAAAGTTATAATACCAAACTCTACCCCCTTTCACTTCTCCTCCATTTAAAATAGTAAGCAGTCAGATATAGGTTATATATGGGCAACTATGTAAAATACATCCATATGAGTCATTGGATACAAGACAAAAGAAAAAAAAATAAAAGAAAGAAAGCAAAAAAAGTAGCATGATTCAGTCTGTATTCAGTTACTATAAATTCTTTCTCTAAGGGTGGATAGTATGTTTCATTGGAATTGTCTTGGATCATTATATTATTGAAAATAGCTCAGCCATTCACAAAATTTTATCAAACAACATCACTATTACTGTGTATAACATTCTCCTAGTTCTGTTCATTTCTTTATGCATCAGTTCATGTAAGTATTTGCAAAACCTAGTATTTCTAAGTGTTTCTTACAAATCTGAAAGTAAGACAACCAAAATGTTGCTCTCATAATCACACTTTCCTTGGTCTAGGCTAGACTCCATAACTCTTATAAGGTGGAACTCTGTTCCATGAAGCCAATTGAGATGCATCCATTTCCTTATTTCTGATGATTTTTTTGTGGAAGGATAGATCACCTTTTAAAGTTTTCTTTTCTTTTTCTTTTTTTCTTTTCTTTCTTTTCTTTTTCTTTTTTTTTTTTTTTTTTTTTAATAATAAAGACTTCTGCAGGTTGCCAGAGTGGTCTATTGATTCCTGAATTATTGTTTTCTCTACTTATTTTTTATACTTTGGAATGTTAAGATTAGACGGTTAAGTTTCTCCATCTTTGATCTTTTGAAGTTACATCTCTTCCACTTTTGGAAACAGGACTCCTTTAGGGAGAAAAAGAAAAGGTAATCCCATCAGCATAATTTTAGAAGGAATAAGCATTGGCCAAGGTCTCTCAGTTTGGAGCTAGGAGAGATGAGACACAGGATGGTTAATTGACTTGTCTAGGATCATACATATAATATGTAAGGTGGGTGGGATATTAATCCAAGTCTATGAGTGTAGGTTAGAGCCTCTTACCCACTATTTCTCATGGGATCCTCATTAAAAAAGGGAATGGGAAGTAGGCTTGTGAAATTGTGACTGTTGGAACAATTATTCTAACAAGTAATTTGGAATGCAAGGAAAAAAAAATCACTCAAATGTTCATATAATTTGATTCAACAATACCATTATTGGGCATTTCAAAGATAGGAGAGGGTAGATAGAGAGGAACAGAAGGGAGGAAAGGAGAGAGGAAAATACTTTCCTGATCTCTACCTGTCTTTCGGAGCTAATATCTTAAGCTTAAATTAATTTTAAACTTATTTTGCAAACATTGTGTTTTGTTCATGGTTGCTTAGTTGTTTTTAGCCATCTCTTTGTGACCCCATTTGGGGTTTTCTTAATGAAGATCCTGGATTGGGTTATTAAGATTATGATTTTATTTCTTCATGCTTTTTGACTGGACGGCCTTGGCCTGGCATCAGTGAGGCACTTTCAGGAGAATTCTTTGGTAACACCCCAAGAAAATGGCTATTTTTCAACTCTCAAGTGCCCAAACTGCAAGGAAGCCATATTATTTTTCATTTAATGTGTGCAGCACATGAACAATTAAGAAGATGTAATTGAATGAAGCTAATCAGCAAAAAGCAGAGTTTGCCCCTGGGATCCCACTCTAGTCAAATGATGTTCTTATCGGTAGGTTGATCTGTTCAGCTAATAATACCAAGCAGGCTCAAAGCACAGGCTACTAATTGTGGAGCTCCGGGGACATTGGGCTTAAAAATGATATACTTAACGTCCTTAGAAAAGGAGAAGCTTTTAATAATGCAAGAATGGTGATGCTGATTAACAGAGAGAACCGAACTATTGGTTGACCTATCCTGTCAAATTACCTTTAAGAAGGGAAAGGAGAAAAAAGATGATAAGTTCAAGTCCATGTGCAGTCATTACCAAAGACCAGGAAGACTCCCTTTAATCATTCGTTACTTTCTGTGCTTTTGAGGTAGATGATACAGACTAATTAGAGAAAGAGTCAATCCTCACTGATGTTCAAAACTCAAATCACAGATTTAGAGCAGGAAAGAATCTTAGATAAAATTTTGTCCAATATCTTTTTTCCCTTAATGTGAATTAGAACTAAATCTCAGAGGGTTGGTTGCCCTAATTTAGTAGAATAACTAGAATTTGAATTCAAGGTTGTGGGATTTCAAATTTAGTACTATTTCTTTGATTGTACCATGTTTCACAATTCATACAAACAATCCGAATACAATTCTTCCTTTGCAACAACAACAACAACAAAATTCGGTTCTGCACATATATATTGTACCTAGGATATACTATAACATATTTAATATGTATGGGAATGCCTGCTATCTAGGGGAGGGGTGGAGGGAAGGAGGGGAAAAATTCAGAACAGAAGGAGTGCAAGGGATAATATTGTTAAAAAAAATTACCTATGCATATGTACTGTCAAAAAAAGTTATAATTATAAAAATTAATAAAAAAATAATTCATACAAACTAGATTTTTTTTTATTTTAGCTCTTCTTCTTCTACTTACCTCCTTGTTTCCTCTCCTCCTTTTACTTCTCAATTATCATTATTATTATTTTATCATTTATTTATTTTAGTACCTCTCTATTATTATTATTACTTCTCTAGAGATTTCTGTAACTTGCAAAAAAATTGAAATGCACAGTAAGTATTCTTTTTGGGAGCAATGAAATTAAGTGGCAGAAGTACCTCCAAGGAATGATGTCTCAATTAAAGTAATTCAGCCTTCACCTAAAACAAATAATAACCCTTTCCATTGCTTATTTAAATTAAATCTTTAGAGCAGCCTACCAGAGCACAGTGGGTCAAACTCAAACCTCTGGAGACCTAATGTGATCTCTATATCTTATCTTCCAGTCTTTGAAAATGGGCTTGATGGTAATCTGCCATTTTAAGAAAGTCTCAGTGGTAGTGTTATTTGGTGACATTTTACCTGTATAATTTGAATTAACTCATGACATTTAATTTTTTTATATCATTCAAAATCCGATATTGAAGTAGCTGATGTATCCGAGCATTGTCCTGAGTTTGCTTCACTTTGTTCAGGCATTGTTAATGTCTTTCTCTATTAAAATAAGATAAAATAATAAAAAAAAAATCTTTGCTTCTAATCACAAGGACATTTCTCTAAGAATAAAATGTTTCATTTATAAAGCAGGAATTTCTTACTTTGACCTGGATTGCCTCATTAACACATCATTGTAGATGATTCATTGATTCTCTCCTATTTTAGATATTTTGGATACACAACTGGATGTTGCTTTTTAAAAGGAGAGCAGAGATACATGAGAATTAAGAATCAGAATTGAGAAAAGATAATCTGGTGAGATACATGCAGCCATGCGGCTTTGGAAAGGAAATGTATTCTAAGGAAGTATTCATGGATCCATGGATATTAGCATGGCAGAACATGGGAGCCATGGGAGAGTAACGAGATATTTCTCATCTAAGCTGAGAGATGTAAGGGGGAAATGAAGCTACAATGGGGAGAGGGAGCATCAATAATTGAAAAATGGGGAAGTTCTTGCCCTATACTGAGTTCCCAAACCAAAAGGGAAAAAGAGGTGAAGAGTGAAAAGTAGAAAAACAGAATGTAGACTAGCAAATTTGGACCTTACTGGTAGTGTAAATCATGTAGACCATAGAGAATTGGAGAAAAACAGTCAATTCTCTAACAAATCCAAATACTTTTGTTAGAGAGCTAATTTCAAACACTCTCTAGGCAATGGAAAATCTACTGAAGCAGGAAGGATATTGTATAAAATAAAGTTATTGTACATAAATGATTTGTACTTTTGTTACAATATATAAAGCATTCATTAGATTTAATGCATTATAAATGTGAATGAATGCTTTGAAGTTGTAAGACTTTACCCTTTTACTTTTTGATGAGGCAAGACAATTAGGTGAAACATGGGGATGTAAAATGTATAAGTTATAAGCAATTCCAAGGAAATTAGGAAGATTGTCTACTTTTCACTGGAATAATTACAAATGTCTTCATTCATATTGAAAATCCCCCTTTTCACCAGACTATTTGGAAATAAATTCAGTTAAAACTACTTCACACATTTTTATCCTTAGAAATTCTAAAATTGTGCACTAGTAAATAAAGTTTTTTTTAATTGCCCAAATTTTAAAATTTCCCCAAACAAACATCATGCCATTCCAACAAATTCTCCCATTTCCAGATATTTCCTTTTATTAGTTCTTGTGGTATCAACAGCTAAAGCTTTCGTGTAAAATGCACAGATCTTTCATTAAAAAGTAAATTGGAAAAGAATTTGAAAAGGAGTGGATCCCCATCAATCGGGGAATGACTGAATGAATGCGGTACATGAAAGTAATGGGATGTTATTGTTGTATGAAATATGATAAATAAGTTGATTTTAGAAATGCCAGGAAAGACTTACATGAACTGATGCTGAGTGAAACAAGCAGAACCAGGAACATACTGTACATAGTAACAGTAAGAATGTGCTATGATCAACTGTGAAAGACTTGGTTCTTCTCAGTAGTTCAGTGGTCCAAACAAATTCCAATAGACTTTAGACAGAAAATACCATCTGAATCCAGAAAAAGAACAAAGGAGACCAAATGTATGTCAACACATGCTATTTTCACTTCTTTTTTCTGTTTTTTTTAATCTCTCCCATGTTTCCCCATTTACTCTGATTTTTCTTTCCCAACATAATTCATAAAACAATGTATTTTAAAAATAAATGAACTAATAAAAAACAGTACCTGTGAATAACAGTGTTAAATATAACATTAAATTTTCTAAGTTAGGGCTTTTCATTTTCTGTTTGCTTATTTCTACTATTTTTTCTACTCTTTCATGATCCCAATTTCAGCTGTTTCAGTGACTTTTCTCTGCAAACCAGGCATATTTCTATATACTACAATAGAATATTATTTCACATTAAAATACAGATAATTATTTTTTATTACCGAACATTTCAAATGAGTATCTCAAACTATTCTTGAACTATTCCCACTTTTTCTTGCCATTTGTTTATGCATACTTACAAAATACACGACATAGAAAAGGAACAGATGTTATGGGTCTTTTAACTTCAACTTAAAGATTGCTTACCTTCATGTTTACCCATTTACTGTTCAGATAGAGCAAACATCATGATTATACAACTCATCTGTCATGATGATGATAGAGGTAGAGCACATATGTATTGAGGAGCTATAAAAAACATTAACTGAAGCTCCCCTATCATTTCACAAACCATATTAAATCATTGCTTTCCAACTTTCACTTAGTGGGTAGTAATCTCATGCTTTCCATAATGTACAAATGAATTTTATTTTCAATGGAAAAAATAATTCAGTTTATTTGTGTAGGATTATGAATAGAAAATACTAAAAAAAATTGTCCCATGCTTCTTTTCCCCATAAAAAAATCAAACAAATAAGAGAGAGAGAGAGAGAGAGAGAGAGAGAGAGAGAGAGAGAGAGAGAGAGAGAGAAGAGAAGAGAAGAGAAGAGAAGAGAAGAGAAGAGAAGAGAAGAGAAGAGAAGAGAAGAGAAGAGAAGAGAAGAGAAGAGAAGAGAAGAGAAGAGAAGAGAAGAGAAGAGATAAAAAGGAAGAAAGAAAGAGAGGGAACAAGGGAAGGAGGAAGGGAAAGAGGGAGAGAGATTTCACCTCCCTGTAGAAAAAAACAGCTAGATTTAAAAACCTAGTATTTCTTTCCCTTCCCTCCCACCCATCTCTTGCAAGTGATAGATAAAGGAGATAGTCATGTTTTAGAGAGTTACAGAAAGCTTGCTATTCCTTCTGATATAACACTGGTATTTGGACCATAAAATTGCTTTGGTATGTGTTATTACAAAACAACTGGTCTTTAGCAATAATCGTATTGAATAGATTTGTATAGCACTGTTTCTGCTGGTTAAAGGCAAATCAAACAAAATAGATTTGTTATAGTTATATTCTGGTTGGTTAAAGGAACATGGATCAAAAAAGCACAGGCAACTTCCTAAAGCAGGAAATGGGAAGTTTTTATTGCATGAATGGAGAGAATCCAGGACCAGCTTTAAAGTCACTTGTTATTCATAATTGAATCCAATTGAATTATAGACCAGGCTTCAGTTTATTTCAAAGGCTTGCCAGGAATTAAGACTAATATGATTTCAAAAAAACTACATTTGCTTCTCTTTTCAATTCAGCATCACCAGTAAATGTCTAAATCTTTAGAAACAGCCTCTATTAACAAACAGATGTAATTTTTAAAAGGAACTCATTGGAGACAAAGAAAATCTTCTTCCTTGTAGTAAGACTCAATTTGTGCCTTTTTATTGTTTGTTCCTTTAGCATCAGTTCTATGTCTTTGATTTTTTTTTTTTGAAAGAATAAAATTAGAGTCAAACTCTACAGATCAAGTTGAAACTTTAATAGGATCCTGTTCTTTGCTCTTACATTTGGCTATTAGACCTTTAATTCAAAATCCCCCAAATTCATTTTTCTTCTTTGGCGAGAGCTCTGCATCACATCTCAACTTCAAGTAACTATTTATAACTAACTCATCATCTTTGCAGAGAATGAGATTTTGAACATTTGTAACATTAGGCTATAATTTATAGTATGTTTAAACTTCTAGAAAACATTTTATTTAATCCTCTAGTAAATAGCTTCAATTCAGAGATAGAAAAATGGAAGCTCAGTGCTCAGAGAATCAAAAATTAGAGCCAAAGTGTTCATGCTATGTTGCCATAGCTAGTAAATGTCAGAGATCAGTTTTGGGTCTATAAGTTCCACAAATTCTAAGCCAACCAACTTTTTTTTTTTTTTTATTCTATCAATTGCTCCAATAGAGCTGGGACTTCGCTGATGTGGCTGGTGCCTCCAAATCAAGCCAACATGCATTTTTAAAGTAATTAAATATTTAAGCAATTTTTCCCAATTACATATAAAACAATTTTAATGAAAAGTTTTTTTGAGTTCCAAATTCTCTCCCTTTTTTAATCTTCCTTCATTGAAAAAGCAATTTTATATAGCTTATACATATATAGTCATGCAAAAATCCTTTCCATATTAATGGTAATTATGATAATGGTAATATGATAATGATAAATAATGAAACATAGGGGAAAACATAAAAATGAAGTATTATTTGCATTCAAACTTTATCACATCTTTCTCTGGAGCTGTCTAGCAATTTTTTCACCATATGTCCTTTAAAATTGTTTTACAGTATTATAATTCTGAGAATAAGTCATTCATTGCTGATTATTATATACTATTGCTTTTGCTATGTACAAGGTTCTCCTGGTTCTGCTCATTTCTTTTTACATCAATTCATTTAAGTCTTTCTAAGTTTTACTGAAAGCATTCTGCTCATCATTTCTAATAACACAATAGTATTCTATCACAATCATAAACTACAGTGTATGCAGTAATTACCTAATTGATGGGCACCCTCTCGGGGTCCACTTTGCCAAGACAAAAAGAACATTTTTGTGCATAGATATCCTTTTCTTAAAAAAAAATGTACAGACCTCGTAATGGTATTACTGGGGCAAGGTTATGCACATTTTTATAGTACTTTGGATACAGTTCCTAATTTTTCTCAAGAATGAATCAGTTCACAACTCTATCAACAATGGGTCTGTGTTCTAATCTCTCTGCATTTTCTCCAATATTTATCATTTTTCTTTTTTTTTTTTTTTTTTTTGTCGTAATAGCCAATGTGATTAGGATGACGTGGTGTCTCCAAGATTTTTTTTTTTAATTTCCATTTCTCTCATCAATAATAATTTTGAACATTTTTTCATGTGATTACAGATCTTTGTTTTTCTCATCCTTTATTTTCATATCCTCTGATCATCTGACTAATTGGGGAATGATTTGTATTTTTATAAATTTGATTCAGTTCCCTATATATTTGATAAATAAGGATTTTATCAGAGATAGTTGCTACAAAAATGCTGCAGTGTTCTATTTATCTTTTAATCTTGCCTGCATTTGTTTTGTTTGTGCAATTTTTTAAATTTAATGTAACCAAAGTGTTCCACATAATATTACAGAATGCTATCTATCTCTTGTTTGCTCATAAAATTATTGCCAAATCCATAGATTTGATGGGCAAACTTTTATGTTCTGCTAATTTGCTGATGGCACCAAACTTTATGTCTAAATTATGTAACCGTTTTGATTTTGCATTGGTACATCATCTATATCTGATTTATCAATTTTGATATATCAAATTTTTAGAACAATTTTTGTTAGAAAGTGAATTCTTGTTCCAAAAGCTTAGAACTTTGCATTTTCTAAATACTATATGAGTATGGTCATACCTAGTCCATTACACTGATCTACCACTTTATTTCTTCGACATCAGTATTTACTCTCTTATAATAAAATTTGAAATTTGTTCTAGTAGACTGCCTTCCTTCACATTTTTTCATTGATTATGATCTGGAAGGAATATGTTTAATATTTCTGTTTTTATGTATTTGGTCATGAGATTTTTAATGCAGGTCCAAATTTTGTACAGGTACTATCAATTACTGAGAAAAATTGTATATGTCTTTCTACCTCAATTTGGTTTTCTCTAGAATTTTATAAAATCTCAATTTTTTAAAGTTCTATTCACTTCCTCAATTTCTTCCTCATTTATTTTTCATTAGACTTATTGAATTCTGAGAGGGGGAAAGTTTCAAGCCTTCCACACATATATTTTTATTACCTATTTATTTCTGTAACTAATTGCACTTTTCCTTTAAGGAATTTGGAAGCCATGACGTATGGTAACTATATGTTTAGGTTCATAGTTCTTCATTATCTATGCTACCCTTTATAGAAAATGTACTTTTCTTGCTTATCTCCTTTAAGTAATCTATTTTTGGTTTTACTTTGTCTTAGATCATGATTGCTACCTGTGTTTTGCTTGCTGTTGTTGATAGATTGTTTTTTCAGTTAGAGCATAATAGGCTGAATAAATAGATTTGAGAACCATCTGCATAAAGATGATAATTGGATCGAAGAAAACTAATGAGATCATCAACAGAAATAGTATAGAGGAGAAGAGCAAAGGGCCCAGAGCAGAACCTTGTAGCATACCCATTATGAGCAGCCTTAACCTTGATGAAATCAAGTGAAGGATACTGAGAAAAAGGATAAGTCAGCTAAGAAGAGAACAAAGAAGTTGTGACAAGAACTTAGGGAGAATTCAGCAAGAAAAGAATGATTGAGTGTCAAAGACTTATGAAAAGTCAAGAAAGATTAATATTGAATGGGGTAAGATTATTACATTCCATATTTAGGGTATTAGTAGATCAGAAGAGAGTAGCTTTAGTTTAATGTTTTTAGTTAGTTTTAATATTTTAGTTAGTTTAATGATGAGTCTGGGAGCTAGAGTGAAAAATCAGGGCAGCTAGTTGTTGTAGTGGATAGAGTACCAGGCCTGAAGTCAGGAGGACCTGAGTTCAAATTTGACCTCAGTCACTTAACATTACCTGGCTGTGTAACCCTGGGCAAGTCACTTAACTCCAATTGCCTCAGGGAAAAAAAAAAAAAAAAGTGGGGGGGAAGTTTAGAATTAAATGAAAGGAAAGGAAATGGAAAAACTAATTGTAGATTGCTGTCAAAGATTTTAATGCCAAAAGGAATTGTATTAGGCAATAGCTTTCAGGTATGAAAGATTAAATGAAGACCTATACATACATACATACATACATACATATATATATATATATATATATATATATATATATATATATGTGTGTGTGTGTGTGTGTGTGTGTGTGTGTGTGTGTGTGTGTGTGTGTGTATATATATGTGTGTGTGTGTGTGTGTGTATGTGTATGTGTGTGTATGTATCTATCTATCTATCTATCTATATATATGTGTGTGTATGTATCTATTTAGCTCTCTCTCTATATATATATGTGTGTGTATGTATCTATTTATCTATATATATATGTGTGTGTGTGTATCTATCTATCTATATATGTGTGTGTGTGTACATACATACATGAACATATTTATAGGTAATAGGGAAGTGAATGGGGGGAGGAAGTGAAAGTAAGGATGATAGAAAGATTAATCTACTAGAGAAAGCAAGGTGGATAATATAAAGAGCTTTTCTTTGGCAAAGAGAAAGTTTGCATCACATCATGTGAGAATGGAAGACTGCATCTGTGTATTCTAAGTTGAAGAAATGGAAAGGGGAACTTTTTTTTTTTTTTTTTCCATTAAAATATAAGACATGGTTCTTGCTGCAAAGTTGGATAGAGGGAGACTCATGAGAAGTCCCAATAGAAATTAAGACAAAGATTTGAAGAAGTCACTATGGTGAGCAAGAAAGTGTTGAACAATATTGATTCTAGCATATCCAGTACTGTATAGGTTGTACAGAACCTTGTTCATCCCCTCACTAAGTTCTTCTGTCTCAGAGAATCTTCCCTTCCTGTTGGGGATCCTATTCACTTTCTTTTGACATCATGGGGATACAAATAGAGCACATGAACTTCAAATACATTTGAATTTCTTCTCTTTCATCACATGATGAGTGTGTCTTCCTTTTAAAGTATACCTGTCTTTGATAATATTATTTATTCCTCCATTGTATTTTTTAGGGGGACCTCTAGGTGGTGCAGTAGATCCAATGTTTGATTTGGATTTTGGAAAATCTGAGTTCAAATCCAACCTCAGATCCTTGCTAGCTATGAGATCCTCAGCAGATCTCTTAACCACAGTTTCCTCATTTGCAAAATGGGTCTAATAATAACCTCTATCCCATAGGATTGTGGTAAGGGATCAAATGAGATCCGAAAAAGCACTTAGCATAAAATAAGTCCTCTATATATGCTATGTATCATTATGTTGTTTTGGTGATGGTAGTGGTGGAGGTAGACTATTAGCATTCAGTAAATCATGTAGATTAATGCTCAAGCTCAAGGTATTCCTGACTCATCAATCTCCCTCCACTACACATACCAATTTTCCTATAACATCAATCATATCTCTAGCATTTCCCTGCTTGTACAACCACTTCAATTATGTCTTAATTAATTATTTCTCCTAAAAGACTATAACATTGACATTTTGATCTCCCTCTCTTGTCTCTCCACATTCAATTCTGAGTTCAAATCCTGCCTCTGAAATTTATTATCTTTGGATCCCTAAGCAAATTATGGAATCTCTATGAACTCTAGTTAACCCTCTAAGATTATAAATTACTATAAATCTATAAGATGAGTATTGAGCTGTGGAGAGTGAAAGGATTTTCTGTGCTATTAGTTCTTCAAACTGATGAAATAATAAATCTCAGGAGGAAGAAAGAAAATAAAACTTGAATGTCTTCAATGATTGAAGAAAGGGATCTCAACTAAATTTTGGTGATTTGAAAAATATTTATAGAGGTTTATTTTTTATTCAAAGAGATATTTTGTCATTTACTAAATCAGAAGGACTTTTAATGAAACCTCAAACAAAAAAAATCAGAAACAAAATAGATTTTTGTTCTGGCTTAATGGATGAAACTTGAAGTAAATGCAAAAATCTCCTCCCTGAAAATCTGAGGAAACATCTCTAGCAAAAATAATAAAACTTAAATAACACTAGAGAAAATCCTAGTGAAAATAAAATAAAATTCAATGAGATATATAAAAAAGGAGAGTAGTTCTGGGGAAAAAAAGAACTGGAAATTTTTTTGAAAAAATATTATGGCTTAGAGACACAGTGATAAAGATGTAAGTGAGAAGTAGTTTAACCTTTTAGACACAGATATAGAAACAATCAAAAAAGATACTCTAAAATCTGACTCAGTGGTTTTATCCCCTAAAAGCAAAACTATCAAATTGAGATTTCATTTAAATTTTAAAACAAAACTATCAAATTAAGATTTGAAGTGAGGAAACTAAAAATCAGAATGTCCCAGGTTTTAGGAAATAGACAGTCTGTGTAATCATTATATTAATTTGTAAAAACATAAACTTTTCAAGTCAACAATTATGGAATCTAGATTTTAAAGAATTCAGTTTTAGAAAATAAAATCAAACTATATGTAAAAAGAGCTTTTGAAATCAAGGAAATATGAGTCCAGAGATATTTGCTAGTGATTTTTTTTTAAAGAACAATGAATATTGATGTTATTAAAATTTTGTGAACAATTGGTGTGGAAGAACTCTACCAAGAAACTTTCATAAAACAAATTTAAGCCCAATACCAAAAGGAGGGAAATATAAAACAAAGAAAGAGATTTATGGACCAATTTCTTTAATGACATCTATTCAAAAAATCAAATGAAATACTAACAGAAAGAGATGACAATATATCCCAAGAAATTTCCTACTGTGATCAAGTTGGATTTATACTAGAGATGTAAGAATGACTCAAAATTAGGGCAGCAATTAACCCACTTAATCATATTAAATTTAAGTGAAGTCCATTTCACCCCTACTGTCATTAATACCTTTGGTTTCCATCTCACTCTCCACAGCATTTCTATTATGTTCAGTGAATTTTGTTGTACTTTAAGATCCGTTGTGGATGTAATTAAAATACATCAAGTCTTTCAAAGTGATTTTTGAAATTTGTTTCCTTTGTCTGGAAGCTGATGGTGGAGGCTTTTAAATGTAGATCTCTGCAAACTTAAAACATAAACTCTCCAAGGACTTTGGCTGTCAGGCTATACCAAAGCAAACCCTCTTTCACATATGCTAGAAAAATCATTTAGACGTGTGCATATATTTTGCTTTTTCATGTAGTGGAACATAGAATGACCTTAGAAATCTTATATTCTATGTGATTTTGTAGAAAAAGGAATAGAGACTCATAGATGAGAATTTCTTTTTTTTTTTTTTTTTTTAACAAACAACTAGTAAATGACAGCTGAGATTTAATCTTAAGACTTTAGACTCCTTGTTCAGTCAGTCAGTCAGTCAACAAACATTTATTAAATGCCCATTCTGTGCTAAGCAAGCATATCATGGTAGATAAAAATACCTTTTTTTAGCATGATGTTTTTAGTAATGTTGTTTGGGTATCTTCAAGGAGAATATCAATGGCATCAAGGTCAACTATCATCCCTATGGCAAATTATTCAAATTGAAAAGGCTGTAAACCAAGTCTAAAATGGAAAAAGAGTGGATGCTAAGCTTTCTATACAGTCTCTGAGGCTAAAACCTTAGAGAATATGGATTAACTCTTTGCCAAATATGCTGATTTTGGCGTGGCAATACTAAAAAGGCAGAGGTTCTTCACCAGCTGGTACTACATCCTCTATATGTAGCATGGGTTACAACAAATGGAGAAATTTTGAATGCTGTGGATAACTTTGCTTACCTTAGCTATAAATTCTCCATACATAGATGGTATAATTGCCGCATCCATTGTCAGAGTTAGCTTAAAATTTAGGAATATCTGAAAGTATGAGAGAAAGAATTATCAGTCTATAGACTGATAATTTGTTGTATACCTGTGAGACCAAAATGGGATCCTAGCACCCCACCAAGAAATACAATTACTTCCATTTGAATTGTTTGAGGAAGATTCTGGAGACCACCTGGCAGGAGAAGGTGCAGGACACTAAGGTCCTTTCTCAAGATGAACTGCCAAGCAGCCAGGGAGCTCAATTCTAATATTTGAAGGCTAAACATCCATTAGCCTAAGAGGTTGTTTTATGGAGAAATCACAGAATGAAAGCACTCACCTGACAGTCAGACAACATGGTACAAGGATACTCTCAAGGTCTCTCTGAGGAACTCTGGAATTGATTATGGGAAAGAATCACATTTATTATACACACACACACACACACACACACACACACACACACATATATATATATATATATATATACATATTTTTGTAATTATCATTAATATAATTTTTATATTATAAGAAACACTGGCACGGGATCATCCAGTATAGTGTATCTGCATCAAAGGAGGTACTGCTATACTTTGTAAGCACAGCAGAACTGCAATAGTTTAGAAGAAATGTGAATTGCACAGATTTCCCTTCTAAATGTTTATATGAACTGTTTGTGCCCATCATGTGATAGAGCCTTGCAAGCTAATATAGCTTGAATATAGCTAATATAGCATCCACAGGCAGATACACTGTATCTTGACTCCAACAGTGATGACATTTTAGTCCTCTTTGAGCAAAAGGGACAATGACCTAATATTCAATGAACTCTGAAAAGCCTTATCAACATTCATTCATCTTTTTTGTTTGTTTGTTTGTTTGTTTTGTTTTGCTGAAACAATTGGGGTTAAGTGACTTGCTCCCGGTTACACAGCTAGGAAGTGTTGTGATTGAGGTAAGATTTGAACTCAGGTCCTCCTGACTTTAGGGCTGGTGCTCTATCCACTGTGCCATCTAGCTGCTCCCCCCCATTCATTCATCTTTATGACAATGTTGACATTTTAAAATTATTCTGATGACATAATAATTGGAGGGAGGCATAGATCCAACAAAACTGATAATAATACTATCATTGATACTACTAGTAATAATACTCTCATTGTAAAGTATATAATAATGCCTTATTCATAATAAGAATAATAGCCCAGACATTTTCATTTGGAGGTTTCCTCCAAAGGAGGAGACATTTCCAAAACACTATATAAGCCTTAAACTTTTTAAGGCAGTATGAGATAGTCAAAAAAGGACTTCAGCAGGAGCCAGATTACTTGAGTTCAAGCACTGTCTTTATCATTTCCTAGCTGTGTTATCCTGATTCAGTCATTTAATCCCTCTGATACTCAGAATCCATGGAGAATAGTTTTCATGCAAGGTGTCTTGTAGGATGATTTTAAAGGGTGTGCTTTCTAAATCTTAAAGTATTAGGTAATTGAGAATATTCTTACTAGTTGGCTTTATTTCACTGACTCCATCCTTGTGTGTTTGTCTATGGATTTCCAAAAATTATCTTAAAGAAAACTTGGTAATCCTCTAGATTTCTTTGTAACAAAGTCCTCTCTGGGTCCTCTGACAAAGAATTTCAGAGATGTCTGTTATGTAAATATATACAATTTTTTTTTTCATTTTATGTTGTTTCCATAGTCCAACCTCCAAATGAAAATGCTATGATATTGGGAAGAAAGATGCTTTTGAAGTTGTGGGTCCAGTGTTCAAATCCCTTCTCTGCCTTTTACTTTTTATGTGACTTTGGGCAAATCACTGAAAGTTTCTGAACCTCAATTTCCTCATCTGTAAAAGGAAGGGGGTAGAGTAGATGACTTCAAAGTTATCTTCTGGCTTAAATTCTGTGAACCAATAAAAAGTGAAAAAAAGTAAATTTTAATTAGCTGTCTTTTAATATTATTCTTTAATAAAGTTTATTTGTTTTTTTTTTTGAATAGATTTTTCTTTGAACCTTAAGATTTAGTAGTCTCAGAGCTGGGAATATACCCCTAAAGAAGATAAAAGGCAGAAAGGAAAGACTCATAGATACTAAAATATCCATAGCAGCAATTTGTGTGGAACAAATTGGTGGCCCATGGACTGAAGAATGGATGCAAGATCTGTTACATATTCATAAAAATATTACATATATATACATATATAATAAGTATATATATATTTATTATATTTTATATAATCATTATTAATGATAAATATGATGAATTCATGTTTAAATGGTAAAACTTTAATAAACTCTGAATAATAAAATAAGCAGATCCAGAAAAATATCCATGATGATTAAAATAATATGAACAACATATTAAAATGTAATAAAGTATCATCTAATTTCATACCAGTCTTAGTCATGGATAAAAGATAAGCCTTTTTCTCCTTCCTTTTTTTTTAGAGTGGTGGTGGACTATGGAAAAGTAACACTGGCTACACTATCAGATGTCATTATTCTCTGAGATGGTTTTGCTTAATTGATTTCTTTGTCACAAGTTAAGAGTCACTTAATTTTAAGGTTTGGATACAAGTTACCATTATCTGAAAGCAAAAGGCATTAAGCTATCAAAAGAACTTTTATTTATTTTTTTAGAGAGAAAAATTAAAATTGTCCAGAGCCTATTTTCCACAGCTAGTGAGCTTGCTTCTTTATAAAAACTGCACCCAGTCTCAGATTTATTCTGGTGTCTCTTCTGATTCCTAGTTATATGATTTACTTGGAATAAAAACAATGCTAAATACATATTTCCCTTCCTAGCCAGAGTAGATAAATATGTGAATAATTCATGGGCAGTTGCCCTTTCACATTACTCAGAAAATAGAGGAGCTAATTAAGCTCTTAGTACATTTTAAAACTGTAAATAATCTTTCTTGTTTGTATACTTTTATAGCAAGTGTGGAGGAGAATGTAGTTTTCACTGCAGGGGCAGAGGTCCCTGTGTACTCGCTAAATGGTACAGCAGGAGAGAATTCAGAGATTGCATGATTCACCTTGACATTTTGGAGGGGAACTAGTAACCCAGAGGATATTTTTTTCATCAATATATTATAAAAGGAGTCAACGAACAATATAGCAGAAAAGCCTGTCCTTGACTAAGTCCAAAGAGACAGCAATGGGGTGGGGATGGGGAGATTGGGAGAGGACTTTAGCAGTGGAGTATGATGGGTAAATTTCTGGTTAGAACCTCAGGTTCATGTCCTGTCTTTGGCACATGCTACCTGTCTGACTTTAGATAAGTTTTTTAACCGCTGCGAGACTAACTTTCTAATCTATAAAGTAAATGATGTTTATCTAGATGATATCTGGAGATTGTTTACAATTCTAAATTTGTGATGAAGTTGGAAAGTAGGTAATCACCTAAAAGATTTGAGACATACTCTGTGGGACTTCCCTACAAATGCGTTTTTCTACTCCAAATCTTCACCTTCATTGCCTTAGATTCTTGTGGTGGTCATTTTTTTAGTTCCATTTGACTTTTCACACTCCCTCCCAACCCCTGTGGGATTTTATTTTATTTTTTTTTTTTTTTTTGTCAAAAATGCTGGAGTGGTTTGTCATTGTTTTTTTCAGCCTATTTTACAGATGAGGAAACTGAGGCAAATAATGATTTATCCAGGGTTTTACGTAGATTGCAAATGTCCAAGACTGGATTTGAACACAGAAAGAAGGTTCCTGATTCTAGGCCATGCATTCTTTGCACTATTGAGCTGCCTTGGATTCTATTAAGGCATATTTCTCCTCTGTGGAAGGAAGGAAGGAAGGAAGGAAGGAAGGAAGGAAGGAAGGAAGGAAGGAAGGAAGGAAGGAAGGAAGGAAGGAAGGAAGGAAGGAAGGAAGGAAGGAAGGAAGGAAGGAAGGAAGGAAGGAAGGAAGGGAGAGGGAGAGAAAGAAGAAAAATTAAAGAAAGAGGGAAGGAAAAAAGGAAAGAGGGAAAGAAAGAAGGAAGGAGAGAATGAAAGAAAGAAAGAGGGAATGAAAGAAGAAAGAGAAGGGAGGAGGAAGGAAAAGAGGAAGACACCAAAAGTCGAAAACAGGAACAACTACCAAAAGATAAAACAAAATAAACAGACAAATGAGATTTTTTTTCTAGGTTGACAATTTATTATGTTCTATGGAACAAGGTCATTTGGGTCACAATTCTCATTTACATTGAACAAATGAAGGGTTCGCAGTAGTGATTTTTCCAAGATTACCCAGAAAGGTAAAGAAAGAGCTAAAATTATACCAAATCCCTCTGAGTCTAAATTCAATGCTATTCCTTCTTCCCTCTAAATTGTATCCCCTTTTTAAATGCAACAACCAGTATGGTAGTATCACTGAGTCCATGGACAAAAAATAAAGATTTACTACGCATCAGGTACCACACTAAACACTGGGGATTCAAGGAAAAGTAAAAGACAATCTTCATTCTGAAAGAGCTAACACTTTAATGGAGAGACTATATGTAAAAAAAATAGAAAAAAATATGCATAGACTCTATAAGGAAAGTTGATGGAAAGGAATTAAAAGTAAGGGCACTGAAATTAAGAAGAAATGGTAAAGGTTTTCAGGAGAAGGTGAGATTTTTGCTGGGACTTGTATTCCAGGGAAGGTGGGAAGTGAACATGGAAAGAAAAGAAAGTGTGCCATTCATGGAAAAACCATTAAAAATGCCCAAAGTGAAGAGGTGGAGCATTTTATTCAAGGAACAACAAGGCCAGTGTCACTCTATGGCAGATGTCAGCAGGACTGAAGGTAGAGAAATAAAATAAAATGGATCCAGTCAGGTAATAGGTTCAAATCCTTTCTCTATTACTATTAGATGACAACATTGCCTAATATAATTTAAAGCAGCTCTATATAGTAGGAGGAGTATAGAATTTCGGTTTCCAAGGCAGTAGATTTGAGTTTTGCCTCTTACTCTTTGTAGCTATATGAGGATGGCCAAGTAACTTAATCTTTCAACCTCTCCATTACTTTCCTTTATTGTACTCAGCACTTACTGGGTATAAACTAAACCTGTACCTCCTATTTCAAAGGGTTGCATGTCATAATGTATATCAAGATTTGCAAATATTAAAAGGCTATATTAATGGTAACTATCATCAACCTCAATATTAATGAGAATATGGACAAGTTAAACAACCCTCTCAGCCTTGGTTTGCTAATATTTAAAACGAGGATCATAATATTTATTTTTCTAATACCCTGAGAACTGGTCCCAGGCTTCCATAGGATATTCTTGGTTCCCATATGATCACAATTGTTTACAAATAACAAATGTATATCATGGTACCTGGAGGTTAGAAGAAAGAAAGAATAAGGGCACATTCATTCTGATTTCAAAAGTCCATTGACTTATAAGATCTTCATAAACAAGGAAACAAGGAAAAAGGACTCATATTTGCAAAAATGTTTCTAGCATCTCTTTTTGTAGTGGCAAGGAACTAGAAATTAAGTGGTTGCCCATCAGTTGGGAAATGGCTGAATATGTTATAGCATGTGAATGTAATGAAATATTATTGTTTTAAATATTTATTGTTTTTATCATGAAATGATGAATAGGCTGATTTCAGAAAAGCCTGGAAAGATATGAATTGAAGTGAATGAGTAGTATGTAAATAGAGTGAAGTGAGAGTGGAGTGAAGTGAGTGCAAGCAAGAGAACATTGAATATAGCAACAAGAAGATTATGAGATAAACATGGCTCTTTCCAACAATGAGATGATTTAAGGAAATTCCGATAGACTGGCTATAATGAGAGCTATGGGCATCGAGACAGAAAACTATGAAGAGTGAAAACAAATCAAAACATAAGATTTTCACTTTTATTGTTGGTTGGGTTTTTTTTTTGTTGTTGTTGTTGTTGTTTTTGTTTTGTATTTGTTTGTTTGTTTGTTTTGTTTTGCTTTTTTTCTCCTCACTCTTTCCCTTGCCCTTTTGATTTGATTTTTTTTTTTTTTTTTTTTGGTACAGCATGCTGAATGTGGAAATATGTTTAGAAGAAGTATACTGCTTGCTGTCTAGGGGAAGGGGAGGGGAGAGTGAAAAAAAATGGAGGACAAGGTTTTGTAAAGATGAATGTTGAAAACATGCCTTGCATGTATTTAGAAATTTTAAAAAGTTATTTAAAAAGAGATATGTTTTTTTTTAATGCTCCTTGGCCAATAAGAAGCCCTCTAAGTTATTCCCAAAACATTGTCACACACAGCCATAAGGACGAAGCAACTACTTTACCATTCCTAAATTGCCCAACCCCTGAGGTAATAGCAAGTTTGGGAGCTCAATGAATGCTCTATGTAATTCCCAACTATAATAGCATTATCAGAGTTTCAGGAGGTTTTGGTAAATCTGTTCAATTGGACAGATTTCTTGGCCCTTAAGGAAAGAGAATAGTGAAAAGGAAAAGATGAATGGCACCAGTAAGGTTACTAGGAAATATTTTGATTGTTCAACAAAAATGCTCTGAGAGGAGGATTATCACAACATGCATTGTAGGGCTTCCTTTCATGTGTCCTAGAGGGTAAAAAATACTTAAGGGATACAGATTTACTTTATTTTTTTCTTAGATACTTGAGATTATTCCATGTCTTTATTGTCAACAATGAGATATCAATATGCTTTCTAAATGATCTTTTTATCCTTTTTTCCTACCCTTCCACACTATTATGTATTAGTTGCCATGTGCACATAGATAGATCAGAGTCAGAGGAGAGAGATTGTGTTAATTTCTTGTTTCCCGTTTCTTTTTGACAAGTCCCAGATTTACATGATGCCTTGTAGGGAGTGAAGGAAGACTCAATCAGGAGCAGAGCCATTTTCTATTTTAGAGTCCATCAGATCATAGTCTCTTCCTATTTAGTAGTCAGTAAGGGTCAGCCTAATTGATTTGACAGTGTAATCTTCCTAATGAGTACAACTATCTCTGTGACTTCACTGTTCCAAATACTCCAATCAGTTCATTCCTTTTATCTAACAAATACACTTCAAAGTACTTAAGATCCTACATCTAGATCAGAAAAGGACATTTATGATCATCTAAGCCAGGGGTTGTGACTCCTTTTCATCTGAGAAATTTTACATGACTCCGGGTAATAAGTAAAATAAGCACAGAAATCAAAATTTACTGATAATTAATTGCTATTTTGTGACACTCACATTCAGTTATAAGACCCCATATGAGATCGCAAAGCACTATTTAAGAAGCTGGGATCTAATTCGACTCTTTAATATAACAATTTGAGGAAACTAAGGCCTTAAAAGGTATATGATTTGCCCAAAGTTCTTTGGGTAATGAGTGTCAGGTAGGGTTTGAACCCAAGTTAGCTTGACCTAGATAGGCTCTCTAAAACTTTCACATTTTATTTTTCAAATGTTTCTCCTATTCTCCAATAAATGTGTGCTCCAGTCAAACTGAACCTCTTACAATATATACACTCTCATTAATACACTCTCATTACATTCCACCTCCTCACCCATTTTAAGTATTTGCAATTTTGACCAAGCCCTGTTTAATTGTCCCATTCTTGATAAAGCCTTTCTAGATCATCTCAATCTATAATGATTTGCCTATCTTTCTTCAGCTTTCCATTGCCCTTTGCTAATATTTTTCTTATAAGAGATAGCATGACAGATTAGAAAAAAAAATAATTGATTATATTCAAAGTACCAGGATTCAAATTCTGAACTTGTTATTTATTAGCTGGGAAATAAATGGTTCTTGGCCAGTGATGAAGAGAGCCATCTTCACCCAGAGAGAGGACTGTGGGAATTGAGTGTGGAATACAACGTAGCATTCTCACTCTTTCTGTTGTTATTTGCTTGCATTATGTTTTCTTTCTCAGTTTTTCTTTTTCTTCCTTTCTGATAACATTTTTCATGTGCAACAAGTTAACTGTATAAAAATGTATATATATATATATATACATATATATATGTATATATATAATCTAACATGTATTTCCACATATTTAACATGTATTGGACTACCTACCACCTAGGGGAGAGAGTGGGGGGAAGGAGGGAAAATTTTGGAACAAAAGGTTTTGCAAGGGTCAATGTTGGAAAAATTACCCATACATATGGCTTTGTAAATAAAAAATGCTTAATAAAAACAATAAATAAATAAATAAATAGGTAGATAGGTAGATAGATAAATAGATAGACAGATAGATAGATAGATAGATAGATAGATAGATAGATAGATAGATAGATAAATAGATAGATGGCTCTTGGCCACAGTTTCTTTTGTGAAATGAGGAGGAAAAACTAGATGGCCTTTAAACTCCCTCCACACTTGATTCTAAGTATTTATTATTATATCATTAGTGGTAATAGTAGTAATAGTATATAAAGAAGATTATTTTATCCAACTTTATTTGTAAAATAAATTAAAAATTTGTAAAAATATATTTTAAAACATGTAAATTTCTAAATATCAGGGTCCATCTTTCATCTCTCCTTGCCTAGGAAATAATTTATGTCAAATCATTGTTTTATTTTGTTTGACTTTAGTTCATTTTGGGTTTTCCTTGAATTGTTAGCCTAAAACATTCTCTCTCATATCAATATTCTATAGGAAATGGCTTTATTTTGTCCAATGTGGTCAAAGACTTTTTTCTTAAAAAATTGATTTTATGCAAATTAAGACAACTCTGAGATACCACTATACACCTGTCAGATTGGCTAAGATGACAGGAACAAATAATGATGAATGTTGGAGGGGATGTGGGAAAACTGGGACACTGATATATTGTTGGTGGAGTTGTGAAAGAATCCAGCCATTCTGGAGAGCAATTTGGAACTATGCCCAAAAAGTTATCAAACTGTGCATACCCTTTGACCCAGAATTGCTGTTATTGGGCTTATATCCCAAAGAAATACTAAAGAGCAGAAAGGGACCTGTATGTGCCAAAATGTTTGTGGCAGCTCTTTTTGTTGTAGCTAGAAACTGGAAGATGAATGGATGTCCATCAGTTGGAGAATGGTTCGGTAAATTGTGGTATATGAAGGTTATGGAATATTATTGCTCTGTAAGAAATGACCAGCAGGAGGAATACAGAGAGGCTTGGAGAGACTTACATCAACTGATGCTGAGTAAAATGAATAGAACCTGAAGATCTCTGTACACTTCAATGTTGTACAAAGATGTATTCTGATGGAAGTGGATATCTTCAACATAAAGAAGATCCAACTCACTTCCAGTTGATCAATGATGGACAGAAACAGCTACACCCAGAGAAGGAACACTGGGAAGTGAATGTAAATTGTTAGCACTACTGTCTATCTACCCAGGTTACTTATACCTTCGGAATCTAATACTTAATGTGCAACAAGAAAATGGGATTTACACACATATATGTATTTGGGTAATATTGTAACATATGTAAAATGTATGGGATTGCCTGTCATTGGGGGGAGGGAGTGGAGGGAAAGGGGGATAATTTGGAAAAATGAATACAAGGGATAATATTATTTAAAAAATTACTCATGTGTATATACTGTGGAAAAAAATTCTAAATAAAATTTTAAAAATTGATTTTAGTAATCAACATTCAAATTAGATAACACATTTGAAGCATTTTGTAAACTTTCAAAAATGCTATATAAATGTCAACTCTTACTATTATTATGGAGACTAGGGATAACAGTCTCTTTCTTTCAGTAGATTACAAGGGTACAGAAATCCCTGGTCAAACTTTCCACAGATTATTTTTAATGTTCTCCCAGCCAAGGTACCACATTTGTAGCTCATTTCAAAATCAATAACAAGAAGGAGAATTAATAGAACATATTACATTTTTATAGCCCCTTTTATGCCTAATAATTGTTCAAAAGGGATCATCGTATTGACATGCAGTCTTCTCTCAGTAGTAATGAAGGAATGATTCTGTGCTAGCCTCGGTCCATAATTCTTTCTAAAAGGGTAAGGGAAGAATAACCTCCCATTCCAATCTCATCAGTCCACTTGCAACTGCAGGGTCTAGTCAGGGGAGGTGGAAGGTATTTATCCCATTTGGAAATCAGCCATTTGGCTGGGACAGTGACTTAACACTCTGACTGTTGATGACCATGGGTGAAATTGAGTCATTACTCACTCGCAATTCCCATTAAAATCAATGTTGTGTAGAATTTAATGTGGCACAAAAACATGTTTCGTTGCTTTGGGGCCAGCCTTCTGTGAAAATCAGGGAGTCTTCATGCTAGGATCAGAAGGGTAAAGTGGGACTTGGATGACATGCAGGGAGTTGACAAATGTTTCTGCAGATCCATATGTCCTTAAGCCTTGCTATTTTCCTATTCATGCAGGCTACTGACTGAAGATAAAGCCAAGAACTTTTTGAACAAACATGTTTCTTTCAGGATATTAGAGACGGTTTCATTCAATCAGATAGACAATTATTTAGCCATGTGCCAAGCCATGTGTTCAAAACTAGGGGTACAAAGAAAAGTGAATATTTTTCCTGCCTTCTAGGTGTTTCCTTTCTAAAGAGTGTCTTACATGCTATTTTTTTTTTTTTTTTTAATGGAGATATTGAAACAGGCAGTAAATGGGAATGATGCGATCTCATTGTGTCTGGGATCGATACATTAAATTCTAACAGCATGAGTATAATTATAAAACATCCCTCTACTGTGGATATATCCTAAGAGCTGTTCCAGGGCCCAATCACTTGAGAATTTGAATCGGTTTGATTCTTGCACCAACATTCCAATAACATCAAATTGGTTCTCATGAGATTTAATTTATCATATGACACATTGACATTCAACACCATAAAGGGATGAAGAAATGAGCTTTTTTTTCTACATGGTAATAGACAATACAACAGTGATCATATGGACTCCTTTAATAGCCTCAAAACTCCTTTAATGACAAATCAATCTAAATCCACAAGCATGTATTAATCATATACAAATGTCATCCATTGTACTAGTCACTGGACATATGGATTCAAAACCAAACCATTTTCTGCCCTTAGGGAACTATCATGCTAATGGAAAAGAAAGGATAGCTATATGTATATGTAAAACATAGAGAACAAATAGGAGGGAAGGCATCTGGTGGGATTTTTCTACATTGGAAGGGTGTTTTTCTACATTGGGGAAAGGGAATGGTAGACTCATCTACTTCTTATTTCAATGAATCTTTGAATTGCAATGCAATGGGTTTTCCCAAATTCAATCCCAGCAATTTGCCTATGTCCTATGTAGCTAATTTGCTTGGATTCACATAAGCAGTTAATGTCCAGGGTCCATTTTAATCTTAGGTATTGTCACCTGAACTCTTGATTATACCACAAGTTGGGAAAAGAAGGGTTTTTCACTTTACTGTATCTCTTGCTGTAGCTGATCTTTTTTTTTTTTTTTCTATCACATATGAATTCATTTGCTATAAATTCCCTGACATAATTTTCAACATGTAATATATTGCCTCCTGCATAAAGCTACTATTTGCCTATTCATCAGCTTTTAAATTGAATTATTGAATTTGAATTGAATTAAATTGAATAATCATGGGGTAAAATGATTTAGTTGGACTAGATCATCACTGTTTGTTTTTTTTTTTTTTTTTTTTTTCTGGTTTTAAATTTTCTGTCTTGCATCCATGTGCTTAGGTACCTTATAATTGGCACTATGCTAAGTAGTATGAGTTTGTGAGATTGTGAAGAAAAGGTATCACAGAAACATGACATCATCCCTAATTTTTAAAGTCTTTTTTTTTTCTATGTGATTCTTTTAATATCTTTTTCTTATTTCTAAAGCCAACATTTTTAATATAATACTACATAATAGTGGTGATAAAGGGCATCCTTGTTTCACCCTTGGGAATGATGTCCAGCTTCTCTTCAAATAAAATGATTTTATTTTCAATTAATTGATTATTTATTTTTAAGGCATACTGCTTTGTGAATTATATTGGGGGGGGGAAATCAGAACAAAAGAGAAAAACCATGGGAGAGAAAAAAAAAAAAACAGAAAAAAGAAGTGAATGTAGCATGTGTTGCTATACATTTAGTCTCCTAAGTTCTTTTTCAGAATGCAGATGGCATTTTCTGTCCAAAGTCTATTGGGATTACTTTGGATCACTGAACTACTGAGAAGAACTAAATTTTTTATAGTTGATTATTGCACATTCTTGCTATTATTGTGTACAAAGTATTCCTGATTCTGCTTGTTTTTCTCAGCATTGGTTCATGTAACTCTTTCCAGGCCCTTCTAAAATCAGTTTGTCCACCATTTTTTACAGAACAATATTCCATTACATTCATATACCACAAGATATTCAGCCATTCCCCAATTCATGAGCAACTCCTTATTTTCCAATTTTTTGCTACCACAAAAAGAGCTATCACAAACATTTTTGCACATGTGTGTCTTTTTCCCTCTTGTATGATCTCTTTGGGATAGAAATGATAGAGACATTTCTGGGTCAAAGGGTGCTCACAGTTTTGTGGCCCTTTAGGAATAGTACCAAAATGCTCTCCTGAATTATTAGATTCATTTAACAACTCCAACAACAATAAATTAATATTTCACATCTCCTCCATTATTTATCATTATCTTTTCCTGCCATTTCAGCCAATATGAGAGGCATGAGATGGTACCACAGAGTTATTATAATTTGTATTTCTCTAATCAGTAATGATTTAGAGCATTTTTTCATATATCTATAGATGGCTTTATTTTTATCATCTGAAACTTTTCTATTAATAAACTTTTGACCATTTATCAGTTGGGAATTCACTTGTATTCCTATAAATTTGCCATCATTCTTTATATATTTTAGAAATAAGACTTTTATCAGAAACACTGGTTGAAAATTTCCTCCCCCACCTCCCAACATTGGGTACTTCCTTTTTAATCTTGTTTCTGTTGGTTTTGTTGGTACAAAATCTTTTTTTTTTTTTTTTTTTTTTTTTTTTTTTTTTTTTTTTTTTTTTTTTTTTTTATTGTAATGTAATCAAAGTTGTTCATTTTACCTTTTATAATGTTCTTTAGTTTTTGGTCATAAATTCCTCCCTTCTCCAAACATCTAATAGATAAATTATCCCTTGCTCTCCTACTTTGTTTATGATTTCATCCTTTATACCCAAATCATGTATTTATTTTGACCTTATTTTGGTATGGGATGCGAGATATAGGCCTATTCTGAGTTTCTGACATTATTTTCCATTATTTCCCAACAAATTTTGTTAAATAGTGAGTTCTTGTCCCAGAAGCTGGAGTTGTGGACTTATAAAATATTAGATTACTATAGACCTTGATTATTGTGTCATGATTATTGTAATCTATTCCACTCCTCTACCACTCTGTTTCTTAGCCAGTACCAAATGTTTTTGATGACTGCTATATTATAAAGCAGCTTTATAATATAGTTTTAGGTTTTATACTACTGAGCCACCATGCTTTGCAATTTTTTTTATTACTTCCCTTGATATTGTTGCCCTTCTGTTCTTCCAGATGAATTTTGTTATTCTTTTTTTTTTTTTTTCTTTTTCTCTAAAATACTTTTTGCCAGTTTGATTGGTATGGCACTGGAACAATGAAATCAATTTAGACAGAATTGTCATTTTTATTATATTAACTTTACTTAGCCATGAACAATTGATATTTTTAATAGATATTTTTGAATAGTTTAGATTGTTTCCAATTGTCTCACTTTATTTGTGTGAGAAATGTTTTGTAATTGTGTTCCTATAGTTCTTGATTTTGTCTTGCCAGGTAGACATCCAAATATTTTATTTTGTCTATAGTTATTTTAAATGGAATTTCTCTATCTTTTGTTGATGGGCTTTGTCAGTAATATGTATAAATGCTAATGATTTGTGTGAGTTTATATCCTGCCACTTTGCTAAAAGTGTGAATGGATTTGAATAGAACTTCAGATAATTTTCTAGTATTCTCTAAGTATATCTTTATATCATCTGCAAAGAGTGATAGTTTTATTTCCTTGTTGCATATCATAATTCCTTTCATTTCTTTGTCTTTTCTTATTGCTAAAGCCAACATTTTTAATACAATGTTGAATAAGGGAGGTGATAATGGGTATCCTTGTTTTACCTATCTTAATAGAAATTCATCCAGCTAATTTCTGTTACAAATAATGTTTGTTGTTGTTTTTAGATATATGCTGCTTATTATTTTAAGGAAAGCTACTGTTATCCCTATATTCTCTAATGTTTTTCATAGAAATCATTGCTATATTTTGTCAAAAGCTTTTTTCTGAATCTATGAGATTATGATATGATTTCTGTTTGTTTTGTTATTGATTAGCATAATAGTTTTTTTTTCTGATATTGAACTAGCCATGCATTGATGGTCTAAATCTCACTTGGTCAAAGTGTATTATCCTACTGATCAGTGATTAATATCTTATTTAAATTTTTTGCATCATTATTCATTAGGGAGATTGATCTGACATTTTCTTTCTCTGTTTTGGCTCTTACTGGCTTAGTTATCAGTGCCATATTTGTGTCATAGAGGGGATTTGGAAGTATTCCCTTTCTACCCATTTTTTTTTTTCCAAATACTTTACATAGTATTGGAACTAATTGTTCTTTAAATGTTTGGTAGAACTCACTTGTGAATCCATCAAATGGAGATTTTTTTCTGAGGGAGTTCATTAATTATTTGTTCAATTTCTTTTTCTAAAATGGGTATTTTATATTTTTGGTAAAAATTCACCTATTTCAGACTGGTTGCCATAGAGTTGGGCAAAATAGCTCTTATTTTTTTATTTAATTTTGTTTTTATTGGTGGTAAGTTTGCCCTTTTCATTTTTTGTGCTGGTAATTTTTTTTTTCTCTTCCTTTTTCTAGTCAAATTAATGAAAAGGTTCATCTATTTTGTTGTTGTTGTTGTTGTTTTTCCCAAAAAAATCAACTCTTATTTTTATTAATTAGTTCAATAGTTTTCTTAGTTTCAAATTTGTTGAGTTCTCCCTTGAGTTTCAGAATTTCTAGTTTGGTAATTAATTGGGATTTTTAAAAATTGTTCTATTTCTACCTCTTTTACTTGCATGCCCAATTCATTGATCTTCTCTTTCTCTGTTTTATTCATGAAGTTATTATGAGATGTAAAATTTTCTCTAAGAACTGCTTTGGTTGTATCTCATAGGTTTTTGTATTTGTCTCATAATTGTCATTTTCTTAGATGAGATTATGAATTGTCTCACTGATTTATTATTTGACCCACACATTCTTTAGAATTAGATTATTTAATTTGCAATTGGTTTTTAGTCTATCTTTCCCTGGCCCTCTATTGAATAAAATGTTTTTGTATCATGGTCTGAAAAGGAAACATTTACTATTTCTGCCTTTCTGCATTTGATTGTCAGGTTTTTATCCCTTAATACATGGTCAATTTTGGGGTAGGTCCTTATGAGTTTTTAATATAATTGTGAAAACAAGGCATAGACACATGCAATTATTTTTATGAAATTCATCTTTTCTCTAAAACTAGTTGTTCTAATAATTTTATCTCTGAAAAGAACATTAATTTTCTCTTTTCCCAGTGGTTCAAACTTGTCATCTTTGACTTTTTCTTTTCTTTCTCTCTCCCTGCCAACCATTCACCAAGTTGCATTTCACTTTCTTCTTATTCTCATAATCATCCAATCTTTTCCATTCCTATTCACATTATCCAGAATCACATCTTTATCAGTTCATATTTGCATTGTTGATGTAGACACTGTTCCTTTCCACCTCTTGCCTCTCCCAATTAAAAGACACCATATCTACTGGGCAGGACATTAGATATAGAATTAAAAAGAATTTAGTCTGAATTCTCCATCAGAGTTTTTTTTTTTTTTTTTTTTTTTTTTTTTTTTTTTTTTTTATGCCAACTACATGAATTTGAAAAAATAAATTAAAACTTTTGGTCCTTAATTTTCTAACCTATAAATGAGAGTTTGGACTTAGTGACCTCTGGGATCATTAGAGCTTTAGACATGATCATGTTATCAGGACGTGCTCAAAATATTGAATGGAAACGAGGTATGCTAGACAGAGCTCAAACAGCTCTTGAGAAGTTATAAAATTTTCATTATAAGTCATCAAATCCTCATCTCAAATCATCAAATCTGACTAAAATTTAATGTCTTATTGACTTTTTGATGTAAAATAGTAATGGAACAAATATTAATAATGCAGATTAAACTGAAAAGTGGAGTGTATATACTTTTTGAAGAGCGGATTGTTAAACATTTGCCAGAATGAACCTGAATGGAGTACTCTTTATGTAATCTAAAGCCCACAGTGCTTAATCAGGAAATCAAGTCAGTCCATAGCCTAGATACTCTCTTTCTAGGGTTATTTCTTTCCTTAACATGAATTCTTTGATAAAATCTTTGAGTTCTTTTGACTTTACACTACCCAGACTGTATGTTCTTGTTTGTTGCGTTCCCTATATATTCTCACCTTCAGACAAGAAACTGTTAACAAGCTCAGCTAATTTCACTCTGAATTCAAAAATTGGAACAGTACTAACCACCACCTTCTCTCTAAATGTCTATATACAATGTGTGTAAGAATCTAGCACAGATTTATTTTTAATAGTATTGAATTTTTCCAAATAAATCTAGTTTTCAACATTTGTTTTTGTAAAATTTTGTTTCTCAATTTTTCTCTCTCCCTCTTTCATCTTCCCCCTCTCTAAGACAGCAAGTAATCTAAGATAAATTAAATATATGCAATATTTTTAAAGATATTTTTTATTTCTTATGTTGCACAAGAAAAATGAGGACAAAGTGGAGGAAAATAAAGGAGAACAAATAAACATAGAAAGCTACTACGATGACAGGGCAGACCAAAACACAAATTCAGATAAGTGTAGAATGTTGACAGAAGAAATCTCAGAGTGAGATAAATTAATCTCAAGCCCAAACAGGCTGCTTGAACATGCACATAAAAGACTTCAAAAGCAAATAAGAAAAGTAGAAGAAAAAATAAGAAAATAAATGAGACATATTCCTGAGAGAGTCAACAGTTTGTAAAAGGAAGGAAAAAATTGTCTGAAGAAAACAACTCCTTAAATAGTAGAATAACCCAAAAAAAAAAAAAAAAAAAAAAAAAAAAGATACAAAAACTGAAGAAAATCAAACATTAAAAACTAGAATAGGGCAAATGGAATATAATGACTTTTTGAGACAACAAGAGTAACTCAAACAAACTAAAAAGAATTGAAAACTGGAAGAAAATGTGAAATACTTCATTGGCAAAAATAGATAATTGGAAAATAGATCCAGAAGAAATATTTTTAAAATTATTGGCCTATCTCAAGACTATGACCAAAAAAAAAGATGCTTGATAGCATTCTGCAAGAAGTCATTAGGGAAAACTACCCCAATATTCTAGAAACAGAGGGGGAAATACTCATTGAAAGAATCCATCAAACACTTCTGGAAAGAGATCCCACTAGGAAAAGCCCAAGGAACATTGTTGTAAAATTCCAAAACTATAATATCAAGTCAAAAATATTGCAAGCTGCCAGACAAAACAATCCAAACATCAAAGAGCAACCAATGAAGGATCAGAGAGCCTGGAATACCATATTTCAGAAGACAAAGGACATGGGATTACAACCAAGAATTAACTACCCCTTGATATTCAGCATCATCTTTCAGGGAAAGAGATGGAATTTCAATGAAATAAAAGACTTTCAATCATTTCTATTGGAAAAAAAAAAAAGAACATAAATGAAACAATAAAGAGAACCATAGATAGGTAAACAGGAAAAAAAAAAATATATATATATATATATATTACATATATATTTATAGGTTAAATTGTTTACATCTATAGTTGGGGGGGAAAAATATCTGTAACTCTCAAGAACTGCATCTGACACTGTAGCAGACAAAGTGGGTCATCACATGGATTGAGGGTGTAGTTGTAAATGGATATGATGACATTAAAGAAAAAAAAAATTAAGGTGTAGAACATGGTCTGTACTAGAAAAAGAGGAAAGGAGAAGTATCAGGAGACAATTAGTTCACAGGAAGAGGCACAAAAGACCAATTACAATTGAGGGGAGAAAGGGAGGGTGGTGAGCATTATCTATGTATATTATCTCAATCTCATCAGTTTTGGTTCTAAGAAGGAATAACTTAATCATTCATTTGGGTACAGAAATTTATGTAAAACTATAAAGAAGTAAGAGGAGAAACAAGAAAAACAAAGGGAGGGACAAGATATAAGGGAGGGCAAATGAGAGGAGATAAGGTAGTGTGTGGGGTGAGTAAAAATATTTCAAAGAACAGGTTGGAAAGAAAGAAGAAATGTGTATACATGGATAAAGATAAGATGGAGAGAAATACTGAGCTGGTACTCAGTGAATGGGATGTACTCCCCCATAAAACAGGAAAATAAAATAATGGATTAAAAATCAGAATTCGACAATGTTATTTACAAGAAGCTCATTTGCAAGAAACATATTTGATATGGAAAGACACATACAGAGTAAAGGTAAAAGGCAGGAACAGAATTTATTATGTTTCAGCTGAAGTTTAAAAAAAAGGGGAGTTAGCAATTCTGATCTCAGATAAAGAAAAAGTAAAAGTACATCTTATTGAAAGAGATAAGGAATGAAAGTGTATCTTGATAAAGGGTACACTAAATAATGTAGTAGTAACAAAACTAAATGTATATGTACCAAGTGATAGAGCAGACAAATTCCTAGAAAATATTTTAAGCCAGTTATAGGAAGAAATAGAAAGAAAAACTATTCTAATGGGGACCTCAACATCCTCCTCTCAGGATCAGACAAATTTAAACAAAAGAAACAAGAAAGAAATTAGGGAGGTAGGTAGAGAGGTAAATAGGATCCTAGAAAACCTAGATAGATCCCTGGGGAAAAAATGAATAGGGACAGAAAGGAACACACCTTTTTCCTGGCAATACATGTAACCTACATAAAAATTGACCATATATTTAACTTCACAGTCAAATGCAGAAAGATAGAAATAGTAAATGATCCTTTTCAAACCACATTGTAATAAAAATTATATTCAATAAAGGGTCAGGGAAAGATAGAATAAAACCAATAGAAAATTAAATAATCTAATTCTGAAAAATGAGTGGTCAAACAATAAATCAAAGAAACTATAATTTAATCCAACATACTAAAATCTATGGGATGCAGTTCTTAGTAGTTCTTAGGGGAAATTTTATATGTCAAAATAGCTACATAAATAAAATAGAGAAGGGATTAAAGAAAAAGGCATGCAAATTAAAAAAAAAAAAAGATAGAAAAGGAACAAATTGAAAACCCTCAACATATTATCAAATTAGAAATTTTGAAACTTAAAGGAGAAATTAATAAAATAGAGAATAAGAAAACTATTGAACTAATAAACAAAACTAAAAGTTGGAAAGAACAAAACCAAATCACCAGCACCAAAAATGTAAAGGGTGAACTTATCACCAATAGAAAAAAAAAAAAAAATTAAAGTGATAATTAGAAGCTATTTTGCCCAACTTTTTGGCAGCAAGTCTGACAATCTAGCTGAAATGGATGAATATTTACAAAAATATAAATTGCACAGGTTAACAGAAGAATAAATAAAATAAACAATCCCATTTTTAGAAAAAGAAATTGAAAATGTCATTAATGACCTCTCTAAGAAAAAAATCTCCGGAGTTAGATAATTTCACAACTGAATCCTACCAAAATTTAAAAAACCAATTAATTCCAATACTATTTAAGCTATTTGGAAAAATAGATAAAAGAGTATTGCCACATTCCTTCTATTGCATAAATATGTCACTGATACCTAAACCAGGAAGGGCCAAAGCAGAGAAAGAAAATTGCAAACCCATCTCCCTAATGAATATTGATTCAAATTTTTTAAATAAAATATTAGCAAAGATATTATAGCAACTAATAAGCAAGATAATACACTATGACTAAGTAGAATTTATACCAGGAATTCAGGACTGGTATCAGGAAAACTATTACAATAATTGACCATATCAGTAACAAAACCAATAGAAATCATATAATAATCTACTATGTTTCAATTCACACTCAGTCTACTGGATGCGATTGGGATTTTCCATCCCAACTCTTTTATAATTGTCTTGAATCACCATATTGTTGAGAAGAGCCAAGTCCATCATAGTTGATCATCACATAGTTTTCTTGTTGTGTACAATGGTCTCCTGTTTCTGTTCACTTCACTAAGCATCAGTTTGTGTAAATCTTTCCAGTATTTTCTGAAATCATCTAGCTTATCATTTCTTATAGAAGAAAAATATTCCATTACCTTCATATACCATAATTTGTTCAATTATTTTCAAGCTGAGGGGCATCCACTCAACATCTAGTTCCCTTAAAAAAAAAAAAAAAATCTATCATAGATTGAGTGTCTGGACAAGGCGCTCAGCCCAGAGAATATCAACATCAATTCCAACCCCATTCAGAGAGAAGGATTCCTTCTGCTGCATTCTCAACAAGCTGTAAATCATTCAATCTTTTAACTCACCAACTTTTTAAGGTCATCTTAACACTTTGTAGGAGCTCTCATTGTTAGGCAGTTGAATTCAATATTATTTGTAATCCTGCCTTCTGTGGCCATGTGAAACAAGTCTCATCCCTTCTTCTAATCCAATTTAATCAATTTTTATTAATCACTTATTATGTACTAGACCCTGTGTCAGAATACAAAAAGAAAGGCAGTCCTGGCCCTCCAGAAGATTCAATCTAAAGAGGAAAACAGCTCACAAAAGGAGGCAGGAAAATGGACTGGAGCAGGGGAGAATGTGGTAGCGGAGGACACTAGGGGCAGCTGTTCCATGGAATTGAAACTAGGCAAAGCAGATTGGAAGTTTCTTCCATGCCCTTCACATAAACAAAGACAGTTATTGAATTCCTAATTCTTTCACTTTTTACCATTTTGCAGACTTGTCAACTTGAACTAATTTTCCATTGGAACAACATGAATGCTATCCTCATTGGAAACTAAAGTTTCTTTTGGGGGACAATGTTGTGCAATGGAAAGGAATGTGAATTGGAGACAAAGGTCTTGATTTTTTCAGTCCCAGCTCTGCCACTTATGTCTTTAACATGAAATTTTTGGACTACATAAGCTCCAAGGATCTTTCTAGCTCCAAATCTATGATCCTATGACCCCGAGATTATAAGATTCTCTGAAAAATATGACAAAGAAAGCTTATGTTTCTCTAGAAATGTTAGGTTGCCATGTGAGCACAGAGATTTTCATTTTTGACTTTGTAGCCATAGCACCTAATATAATGCCCAGCATGCAATGGAGATGAAATAAATGATTATTGGTGGATGTTACTCACAAATATTTCTGGTTGTTATTGTTATGAAATCTAATGATGGATTTATTAGAAAGTGAGGACACTTAGGTCAATGTGTACATCCCTGGCTTGATTAGGAGTTGCCAGAAGAGTTCACATAGGTATTAGGTAGCCCAATCCTGTCCTTTATATAAAACATAATAAGTATATTTATAACCTGTTCTTCCCTCTTCTTTTCCCAAAACTAAATCATCAGATTTTTTAGAGTTACAACAAAAAGAGTATTGGTTCAGGAGTCAGTGCACCTGTGTTTAAATCTTACCTCTAAAGTTTATCACCTCTGTCATATAAAAAAAATTCATTTCATTTATCTGAGCCTCAGTTTCTCCACCTACTAATTAAAGAGGTTGGAGTAGAGATATCTGAAATGTCTCTGCTCTGTGGTTATGATTAAGAGTATAAGACTTAAGGGAAAAAAAGACAATAAAGCATTCTTTTGTCTCAGAAATCTCTCTCCCAGCAATCCTGTTTTGAGAGGACAAAATTGGCATTTCTCCCTCAATATAAAGAAAAGGAAACACTGCTAAGTTAAGTGACTTCTGCAAGGTTACAGAATTGGCACATTTAATGAGTGTAATCAGCTGGTATCGCTTCTCCTATTTCTGCAGGGCCCAATCATGTATATTATGAAAATGCAGAGAGATGCGGAGAGGGCTCCTCACTTTCCTTCCCAGATTGGATCTTCCCAATCAGTACATGTTTCTCTCTATGAAAATACAGTCTTACCCACAGGTCATAGAACAAGGCTGATTTAATTACTTCAGTTGTGAGCTGACTTGAATTTGCTGAAATAATATTTGGATCTACAACATAATTGATCCATTTGGATCTGCTTACATGATCATCACTGTTGCCATCATCAAGGAGAATTTACAATGATCGCAACCTCACACTTTTGCCAGCTGGACTCAACCCCTAAGACCTTATCAGATTCAGGAAGAGCACGCAGCAAAATAAAGAGACTTTTATTTTCTCCCCCACCTCTGCCATCATGTTGTCTCTTGACTGGATGGATGACTAAGGAATGAGTCTCAATTCTAATTTCCCTCTTTTCCTTCCCCCTTTCAAATTAAAATATTTTGCTTCAGAAGTTCTGAAAAAAAATGTTGCTTTTATCCCTTCATCCATTCACTAGAGGTTAAAATTAACTCTGTTTCTAGAATGCTAACTCTGAAGCGCCTGTCTCACATGCTAATGAGTTTCTTCATTCCCCTTGGTTTTTATCTGTAAATAGCTTATAACTACATAAAGTGAGAAAAGATCCTTTAGGATTTATACTTCAATATGTTCTGAATGTAACTAGTGTTTATATTTGAGTTGATTTTTAAGAGAAAAGACATGTCTGCCTACAGGCTTTAGGTCTGAGTCAGCCCTTTGGGAAAACTATATCTGGAGTATTGTGTTCATCTTAGAAAGCATGTTGGTAGATTGGGGAATATTCAAAGGCAAATTAGTGAGATGGGGAAGAACCTCGCATTCATGTCATTTGAATACTTGGCCAAGGAGCTGATGTTGCTTTGCCTGGAAAAAAGAAGTCTTAAGGAAATTTTTCATGATGGATGTCCAAGTATGTCAACTTGAAGAGAGATTTGTTTTATTCCAGTTAGTCCTAGGTAGGACAAAGAATTAGGAAGAAAAGGTGGAAACTGATATGTGGCAAATAATAGCTTGATGTCAGGAACCCTTCTTAATGTTGAGTATTACTTCAAAGTGCTACAGACTGCTCCAGAATGTAGAGGTACAGCCTCTAAAGGTTCACTTGTAGTCTTCAAACAAAGGTAAAATTCTCCATACTTATGATGAAAATAGTAGGATTCTTATTCAGATAAGGGATGAATTAGATGATTTCAGTGGTCACAGATTTTATGATTTTGTGACAAGATGCATAGTGTATCATTTTGAAATTAAGTTGATGGTTTAAGCTTTATTTTGAATATATTTTCAGTATCCTGAGATGGAAAAAGGCCACTTATCTTCAATGCCAGGTCACCATTTCCATGAGGGTGGTTATGTAGAAGTGAACTCAGTCAGCTGAAGAAGTAGGGGGAAATAGATGGCACAGTAGTAGCAGTTAGATGGCATAGTGGGTACAGCACTGGTCCTGGCACCCTAGCTGGGTCTCTTAGGCAAGTTATTTAATCCCAGGTAATTTTTTGGGAAGAAAAAAGAGAAGGAAGAGGAGGAAAATAAAGAAAAGGAGAAAGAGGAGAAGGAAAAGAAGAAGGAGAAGAAAGTAGAGAGAGGAGAAAGATGAGGAAGAGGAGGAGGAGGAAGGACGAGGAGAATTAGGGGAAGGAAGAGGAGAAGCAGGAGGAAGATGGAAGAGAAAGAGTAGGAAAGGAGGAAAAAGGGGAGGAAGGAAGAGAAAAAAAGTGAAGAAGAAGAAGGAAGTAGAGGAGGAGAAGGAAAAAGGAGGAGAAAGAGGATGAGAAAGGAGGAGGAGGAGGAAAAGAAGGAGAACAAGGAAGAGAATGAGGAAAAAAGGAAAAAGGAGGATGAGGAGGGAGAAGGAAGAAAAGGAGGAGAAGAAAGAGAAGGTGAAGGAGAAAGAGACAAAAAGAAGGAGAAGGAGAAGGGAAGGGGAAGGCAATATATATATATATATATATATATATATATATATATATATATATATATATATATATATATATATATATATATATAAAATGTGTGATTATATGATATATAGATATAGATATAAAATCTCCGAGGATGGAAGGCACAAGCATGGAGTTTAGCTAGAATTGGGAAGAAGTCCGGAAAGGCAGAAGTTCAACATGAAAATTGAGACTATTCTAGATATTATGGCAGCCATCACAAAGGCAGGTTCAGCAAAGAGTCTATTGTACCTAAATCTTAGAATAGGCAGAAGGTAGTAAGATATAAGAAGATTAAAGGAAGGGACTGGGTTAGTTGGACTTTTGAAACTAAACAGAGGAGTTTATATTTGATCCTGACAAAACAGAGAATATTAAGAAACATTAAAATCAATTGGAGAGCTCAGCCAAGGAGAGGATGGAAAAGGAGTAGGTTTGAGGTAGGGAGATCAAGACAAATGTTCCATGTGTGAGGGGATGAGGGCCTGTGACTGTGTGGTGGCAATTCCAAAGGAGATACATTGGAGAGGACTACTTTCAGCTAAAATATTTCTCCTGAACCTCCTTACAAGAAGATTTAGAAACCTGTGGAGCTACAGTGAATTGGGAAAATGTCTAACCCAAGCATATGAAGAATTCCCTGCAGAATGGGCAAATTGGAACAATTTGTTTCAATGTCCCATGAAGCAGCTGTGGCTCATGCTAGGAAAATCTTAGCTGATCAAACATTGTAAATGTCAAGGTCACCCACTGCTCTCTCTGTTTTCCTGACTGTAATCCTTCTTCAGTGACTCTAAACAAGAGATTTTGTCTGTAGCAAAAAGGATTAAGTGACTTGTCCAGGGTCACATGGCTACTAAGAGTATGACCAACTCTGCTTCATTTAAATCTAATTTATACTTGAGGCAAGACATTACCCATGATGCCATTGATCATCCTTGAAAATGAAAGACAAACAATAGCAAGAGCACATGATTGGCACTTAATAAATGTTCCCTTTGATTGATTGACTGGTTGCCTCAAGAGATTCGACTAACCTGCTGAGGGGCCTTTATCTAGGTTATAACATTATAAGATTATAGCTATGAAATCAGATTCTTCAGTTCAAATCCTGATAATGTCATCTATAATCTGTGTGATCTTGGGCAAGTCACTTAATTCCTCTTTTCTTCAGTTTTTTCATCTGTAAAATGGATGCGTGATTTATAATGTCCCTTTCAGTTCTAATTTATGACCCATGATTTCAAATTTAGAAGATATCTAATTTGAATCTTCAATTTTACTCTTAGCTTTTTCCTTTTTGTGAGGATAAAATGAGGTATCAAAGGTCTCTACACACTTCAATGTATAATACAAATATTAGTCACACCTTTCAAGCCTATAAATGCAACTATCAAAAATTGCTTTTTATATATGTATATATATATATAGTATATATATTTATGTATATATATACATATTTACATATATATATATACATATATATATATATATTATATATAACTTCTTTAGAACGATCCATTTTCTCAACTATTTGATGCCAGCTAGCTTCTACCCCCATCCCCAGAGACTTCTTGAGATGCCTTTTTTCCATTCACCCTCATATGATGTCGTCAAGACCCTTCAATCTTACAATTGCCTCTCCCTTCTCTGAATAGCTCCAGCTGATCAAAGATCTGGCTAAGACGCAGCCACTCCAACTGAATGCCAGCCTCCTGAAGTGGTCTCAGTAATCTGGGAAGAACAAACCTTTTTTCACCTCTCTAGCTTTTGACATTCCACCTTGCAACAAGAATCCCAGGATTCCATTACTCTGTAGTGCTCGGCATATTTTATGCATTCAAAATAAACCATTTAATCTATTTCCAGTTTGGTTTGCTGTTTACTTTGTGAATTGAAATGGTTTGGGTTTCATGTTTAAGGAAAAAAAACAACACAATACAGTTTCAATTTTTTCCCCACAGGCTTGTGTGTCTGACCAGGGTCTGTGTAACAAGAGATTGAATGTTTGGTACTGGTAGCAGTGCTGACATAAAGTTAATATTAGTGAAAACATTTGAGGATGATTTGGATTAATTCTTGTCTTTGACCTAATAGAATTTCATCAGGATTCTACTGCAGGCAGCAAAGCTTGGAAAAATGGAAGCTGATAAAGGTAGTCATTTAGAAACAATTTTGTAATGTAGATGATTAAAATAAACTACTAGAAATGTCTTGTGTCAATATTAGATTATAAAAATTTTAAATTCAAAGTAAAAACAATGAGCAGAAGTAAGTTTCTTCTTATTTTTCTTCTATTCTAGAGGAAGCTCCAGGCATGTATAGAACAAAAGGACAAAACAAGGAGGAAGTGAAAGTTCTAACTTGTGAATCATTTTCTATCCTAGCCCTCATAAATATTTGGACTGACCCAATGTAATGTTCTCTGCCATGTCCATAAGTCAATTCTTCTTAGAGTAATTTCAGGCTTCAAGAATGTTATGTCTCTGGGTTTCACAGAATTTTATGTAATGAAATATGTAACGAAATACATAATGAAAAACAATCCTCCAAGGTTAGGGAGGGAACATGTGGTATATGGTGTTAATAATCACAATACTGAAACAATACGTGTATGTGTGTGTGCGTGTGTGTGTATATTTGTGGTTATTCAGAATCTGCGAATAAAGCTGTAGTTGTTCTGAACCTGTGAGTCAAACTGTGGGATAATCTGACATGGAAGCTCCTTCCAAACACGTGAATTGTTTCCTTGGTTCAAATGTATAGATTAGGAGAGTTGCTGGGACACTAATTGACTAAAGCAATTTGTCTTTGCTCATGGAATTAGTATATGTGAGAGACAGAGCTCAAACCCAGATTGCCCAATTCTGGGGCCAGTCTTTTATCTATTACATCATGCTCCTTCTCTGCTATAACCAACTAGAGCTTGGATTCTTAAATTGTGGGTCATGGTCCCATATGGGGTTTCACAACTGAATGTGGGGGTCACAAAATGATGATTTATTATCAGCGAAAGTGTGATTCACGTACCTAGTTTATATACCTAGATACACGAGATCACATGAAAATTTCTCTGGTGCAAAGGGGACCTCAACGGAAAAGAGTTTAAGAAGCCCTCATCTAGGCTACCACCACCATAATCAATCTTGTCAATTCTGCAGGTACAGCTTTCCAATTTAGTCACCTTCACCCCACCCAAATAGCCAGTCTCTCATCACCATTCCCTTGCCTCAGAGCAATAGTTTCCTAATGGGTCTCTTGGCTTTCAGCCCAACCTTCTCAGCAATCTATCCTTTTCACAGCTTCCAGAGTGGAATTCCTCAGACACAATTCCTACTAATGTCACTTCATTGCTTGACTAAGAACCATTGGTGATCCCTATTACCTCTATCATAACAAAAGAATTATTCAAGTTAAATTTAGAATTATCCTACAACGGGGTCCAATCTACTTTTCCAGTTTATTTCATATCTCATTCTCATCACTCTCACCACTTCATTGACTCATAATTCTAAGTCTTCCAGTCTATCTGGATTGGTAAATAGCAATTTCCTGAACTCGACCTCCCGCCTTGTAATAAAAGAAATTTTCCAATAACCCAAGTTGACAAGACTTGGCAAGTGACGGTAGTAGTCATGGTGTCATGGGCAAAGGGTTGACCTCAAATTTAAGAACATCTGAATTTGAGCTCTGTCTCTGCCATACACTAATTCTATGACCATGAACAAATTGCTTTATCTGATCAGTGTCCCGGCAACTCTCCCAGACTAAAAATTAAACTAAAAATGCAGAATTCTACAGAAATAGTTTGTGTGTGAATGTTATTTACATTAGTTATTAGTGTATTTTTTTCCTCCTTAGATTGCTTTATATTTATTTCTTTGCTATATGTCTGGTTATTCAGCACTAATTGAACCTCTGGAGGTAGACAGAACAAAGACTCAATTCTTTTTAGGTTTGTATTCCCAGTGTCTAGTCTAGTGGTTGGTTCACCCAAATATGTGAATGAGCTTTGAGTTGATCATTTCTTCAGTGTAGGTCCTTTTGGTGTGGTAATAACTTCCAATAATGCAAATTTGTTTGTAATCATCAAATGAATTATATGAGACATAATGAGTTAAAATGGTTTGCCCAGTTCTGTACAACTAGATGTGTTATAGATAGAATTTTTTCTAGATCTTGCTGATTCTGAGCACTCACTATCCATAGTGTTAAAATGTCTACACTGTATCATTTTCTCCTCCTTGATTTCTCTCTTCTCTCTTTATTTTCTTCTTATCTATTGATTGTTCCTTCTCAGTCACTTTTGCTGGATTTTTGTCTCCTAATTGTAAATTATATGTAGGATTTAACTCTTTCTGAACTTTCTTTTCTAATCTTTCTAGTGGTGATCTTAGCTCTGTGGATACCATTATTCATTCTATGATAATGACTTTCAAATCAACTCATCTAGTCCTTACTTCTCTCCAGGCCTCCAAGTTTATATCTCCAAACTTTGGACATCTTGAACTGAATGTCCAAAAATGAGCTGAAGATCTTTCTCCCAGAATTCCTCATTCCAAACTTCTCTTTTACTGTTGAAGGCATCACCATTTCCCCAGTGCCCCAGGCTCACAATCCAGTTGTCCTTCTCAACTTCTCACTCTCATTTCCATATCCCATCTGTTGACACATTCTGTCAATTTTATCTTTGGAATATGTTTCATATATGTCCTCATCTCTCATCTGATACCGTTCCCAACCTGGTATATACCTTCATTATCTCATCCCTAGACTACTGTTACAGCCTAATGGTTGTTCTCTCTGTGACAAGTCTCTCTCCATGACATCTATTCTCTACTTGGCTGTCAAAGTAATCTTCCCAAAGTTCAGGTCTGACAATGTCACACACCACTCCTCCGTCCCACTTCCCACATTTAATACAATCCCACAATTCCCTATTACCTCAATAATCAAATATAAATTTCTCTTTTTGGTATTCATAGCCCTTTATAACTGGTTCCTTCCTACCTTTTCAGTTTTTTGGTTTTTTTTAATACATTTTTACCTCCCCCTACCACACACACACACACACACATTCTCAGTAATCCAGAGAAACTGGCCTCCATGTTAATTTTTTGAAAAAGACATTTTACTTACAGACTGTGAAATTATCCTAGATGTTGGCCACTCCTAATGCTCTACCTCCTCATTTTTGACTCCTAAATTATTTGGCTTCCTTCAAGATGCAGTTGAAATCTTACTTTCTATAGCAGCTTTTTCCCATTTCTCATTAATCCTAATATTTTCCTCTTCTTTTTTAAACTATCTTCATTCACTTATAGTATGTTTGCATAAAATGATTTGTATACTGTTGCTCCATTGGACTGTGATCTCCTTGAGATCAGGAACTCCCTTTTGCTTTTGTCTTTCTTTGTATCAATCCTTAATGCTTATTGCAAAGCCTGAATTTTGATTAGGAAATTTCCCTCCCATGTATTTAATTTTATTTTGTTTTGCCTGAAAGGAAATAAACAAAACAATCAAGGACTGGTGCTCAATCTTCTAACTCTTATGAAAAAAAAAAAAAAAAAAAAAACTCCTATCCTTCACAAATATTATTTGACATTTCCATAAATCCTTGGTATAAATTCACCTTCTTCAGAGCAAGGATTTTCTGACTTTTGCCTTGGTATCAACAATGCCTGGTAAAAAGGCTTTTGCACAAGGAGAAACCTTACTAAGTGCTTTTTTCATTCATTATTATTTTTCTTCTTGATTTGCCGCAGTTTTAGTGCTCCCAATTGTACAATTCATTGGGTATTTGTTTTACATATTATTTAAGAACTCCTCGGTACAATTTGAGCTTCTCAAAGACAGACATGGTCTTATTTTGGTATTGGTACTTACATTATTATATTGACTCATGAAAATGAACTTTAATTATTTTTTCTGATTATTAAAGGTTTGATCTTTCCCCTAAAAATCTGATCTCAAAATAAGTTATCTACAAATGACATATTTGTAAGAAGTTTAGCACAATGCTTGGTACATAGAGGCTAAGGAAATGCTTTTCCCCTTTCCTCTTGATAAATCAATGAATATGCATGAATATTTTATAGTACTTTAATGCTTGCAAGGTGGTTGGTTAAAAGTATTATTTGATGCTTACAAGAACTTAGAAGGTAAATGTTATTAATAAAAATAATTACATTCTAATTAATAATTATTGCACTGATAACAATAATGAACATTTATATAGTAATATATGCCAGACACTGGGCTAAGTGTTTTATACTTATCTCTCTTTCTTCACAATAACCCTGTGAATAGATGCTGCTATTACACTAATTTTACAGATAAGAGAATTTAGACAGATATTAAGGGACTTGTCCAGGGCCACACAGCTAATAAGTGCTCAATTTCAGATTTGAAATTATATCTTTATGATTCCAGGGCCAGTAATCTTTTCATTGAAAGTGGGCCTCATTTTACCAAAAATAATAATAATAATAATAAGTTTGAAAACAACATATGTAGTCAAAATCTGTCATTAGAATTTTTTCACATATCTTAAACTTAATATTCATCAATTCTCTTGCAACAAAAAATTGATGTCCAAAATTTGCTCTCTCCCTTAGCATCTCTACTGCTATACACAGGTGTCCCCAAAATCTCAGGGGTTTTAAGCTTTAGGAGTGAAAAAAAATTAGCTTTAGGGTCAAAAGACAAGATGTAAAATACTATTTCACTCATTACAGTCCTATTTCCCTTAGTAAAGTCATCTCAAAGGGTTTCAGTGTCCATTTCCATTACCCCTAAAGGAAATGGGACTCCTTGGGGCCTATAACCTTCTTTCTCACTGATGTCTTTGAAGAAAAGCTGGCCGACCATTGGTAGGGCATGTTATAACAGCTGCTGACATTCCTTTCAACTCTGAGATTCTCTGTTATTGATTTCCAATAATATTTCTTATGCCGTTCCCAATTTGTGCTGTTTATTTTAATGAAGAAGCATATATTTGTAATTTCATCTCAATTATCCCATAATTATGGAGTCCTTTCCCTTTTTCTGACCCCCACTCCCTCCAAGACATACATAGAAACTTGTCAGAGCATCCTGTTCTATTTTTTTCTTTGTAATTTCAATCCACCCCTCACATGAGGGAAGAACTCTATCATAGGGCTAGGTTTTCATCATTCTTCTTTTATTATACAAGCATTTTGAAATATGTTCCCAGAGATTTGAACACGCTGTTAGTGCTCACCTTTAATAGCACATTTCTGTATTTTAACATATTACTAAGAGTTTCTATTTTCTATTCCTTTTAATAGTTCCTTTTCAAAGTGTATACTTTCCCTGGATATTTGAAAAAAAATGAATGTAGGAAACAAAAATAACTATGACACATAAGCAGGAACTGAGATGGAGGGAAAGAAGGTTTTGCTCTCTCTTCAGAGTCTCCATTTGTCTAATTATTATATTTTCAAAGAACTCTGAATTTTATAACATCTACACGAGGCCAAAAATGCTAAGAATATGTGATGTAGTCACAGGTGTGTCTCATAAATTAAACCTTATGTTTTGAGAAACAGGAAAGTTCTCAGAATAGTTCAAGGAAATTTATTTCTGTCTTTTTAAGATAAGGATACAAGATTAGTATAGCATTAACATTCCCTTCAGGGTTCCTGAGGTCTGGGGGGTTAGACTTAGACTTCTCCCAGGGTGTATTTATTGGAAATATCTGCATTTCTGATTATATGGACAAGCTTGTCTTAAAATTAGAAAGAAGCGACCTTTGAAATGTTTGTATATGGGGTTATTACATATCACTGCGATAAAAGCCCAAGGAATTTGGAGTAGGTCACAATGATGGGCATACAATCATCTTCTGGGGATTAAAAAAAAATATGACTTGAGCATGAGAAGTCTAGAAGCTGATATAATTCCCAGCAAATATATTGTTGTTAGAATGGCATAGAGAAGGAAGGAAGGAAGGAAGGAAGGAAGGAAGGAAGGAAGGAAGGAAGGAAGGAAGGAAGGAAGGAAGGAAGGAAGGAAGGAAGGAAGGAAGGAAGGAAGGAAGGAAGGAAGGAAGGAAGGAGGCATGGAGGGAGAGAGGGAAGGAGGGAAGGAGGGAAGGAGGGAAGGAGGGAAAGGAGGGAAGGAGGAAAGGAGGGAAGGAAGGAAGGAAGGAAAGAAGGAAGGAAGGAAGGAGAGAGGGAAGGAGGCATGGAGGGAGAGAGGGAGGGAGAAAAGAGGGAAGGAAAGGGAGGAGGAGAAAAGAAGGAGGGAGAAAGGAAGGAGAAAAGGAGGGAAGGAAGGAAGAAAGGGAGGGAGGAAGGGAGGGAGGGAGGAAGGGAGGGAAGAAGGAAGGAGGGAAGGAAGGAAAGAAGGAAGAAGGAAGGAAGGAGGGAAGGAAGGAAGGAGGGAAGGAAGAAAGGAGGGAAGGAAGGAAGGAGAGAAGGAAGGAAGGAAGGAGGGAAGGAGGAAAAAAGGGAGGGAAGGAGGGAAGGAAAGAAGGGAGAGAGGAGGAAAATAAATAGATAGGTTAAACTTAAGTTTATAAAGTCATTTTTTCTCACATTTTTATGTGTTTGTAAAATATCAGAGCAGGTAAGAAGGACACTTACTTTACTCTAAAACTCACCCAGACTATTTCTAGGAGATGCTGCATAATTTCCAAGACAGACATTTCTCCAAAGTGCCTCCCCTTTTCTTTCCATGAAGGATGCCTCACAGTGGGGGCCTCCTCAGTAACAGTGCAGTTTAATGATTTCACCTTCTGTCACTTGCCTCTTGACATCCTGATTAAATTACTCCTAGATCTTGAACCATTTCAACTTCCTCATGGATGCCACTAGAGAGATATTTATAGGCACAGTATGGAAATGTTCATATGATTAGGTGATTCTCCAGAGATGGCATAATCTCCCAACAGGCTGGATAAATTTTGCAGTAGCTTTTCAGGGAAGAGGCAGTCACCATCCCTGGAAGCCAGCTCATGTGTATGTGGCTTAGAGTCAAGTGTCTTTGAGTTGACTGTTAAAATATTTACAGAAGCCTGTTATACTTTATTATAGGGATTTTCCATTATTGCTACTTGGAAAATGATATCTGTATTTCATTCCAAAGCATAATAAAATGTGTCCATTCCATTATTTCAGTGGAGTAGGAGTCATGAAAATATGCATAGTGATCATTTATATACAATAAGGTTTTCTTTAAAGAGTCTATTTGAATATTATTTTCTACAAGAAAGGAAATGACGACAATTTAGGTTGTGAATAATTGGTCATTTCTCTTTTTCATGATTACTTCCACATTTTGAGAATATGTAACTTCATCATTGGAAAGACTCCTTCACCAAAGAAGACCATGACCTTTCTAGGTGATATGATAGAAGAGAAAGGGCACGGGGCTAGGCAGCTAAAAGTCTGAGGTCAAATGTCAGGGCTGCATTTGCTACCCAGTGGACTGGATACAAGTTGTTTCATGTATCTCAGCAAGCTTCAATTTTCTCATCTGTGCACTTAACTGCTTAGATTAAATGTCTTTGTCATTGAAGGTCCCTCCTAGCCCAAAATCCATGAAATTAAAAGCCAGTCTGCAAGTATTTCTGTGGAGGAAATATTAATATTGATCACCTTGCCACCAATTAGGATATGGACTTCTCATACTTTAATTATGATTATGTTTCAACAAGAAATATATAGTCCATCAGAGAATTTATATAAAAAATTTTCTGACTTGATGGGGCCCAGTGAGATTATCTCCACCTGTCATACCTTTCTGTAACCCAATGAAACCCACAAAATCCTGAGCAAGAATTTTTTGGAAGACATTCTACATAACTGTGTAAATGAAATATTAATAAATCTCTGTATCTCTATGTCTGAATGCCTGTCCCTGAAAAAACACTTTCATTCCTTATTTAAAGTCATACAATGATGCAACTAGATCAGAATTCTCCTATATGAGCACAAAACAAAATTTAAATATTCTTACATTTTTATATCATGTGCAGTTAACAGAGTTAAACATTAATTTGGCTGAAATAGTGGAGACTTGTGGACTTGTAATCAGGAGAGGCCTGGATCTGGATCCTACCTCTATCCTATTCCGGCCTCCATTTCAAACAAGTCACAACTTTTCTGAGTTATTTTTGCCTCTTTGGAGATAGCCTCACTTTAGGCTAAGATTTAGCTAACAACCAAATATTACATAATTATCCCTTCCATTTTTTCCCCCCTGTACTTATTTGAAGTGTACAGAAATCATGGAATCATAGGTGGAGATATAGAATGGTAATTAAAAGTCATTGAGTCCAACTCCTTCATTTTATAAATGGGGAAAAAAGAGCACAGAGAAAGTAAATGATTTAATGAAGATTACAGAGATAATAAATTACAGAAGTGGGATTTGAATCCAAGTTTTTACATATATATATAAACACTTGGATTCAAATATATATATATATATATAGTGTTGGAGAGTTTTTTATTTATATAGATATATATATATAGCTATTATATATTATGAGATTTTATATATATATATATATATTTATTTATATATACATATTTTTCTTATATTTATTTATATTTATATATATTATATATAGAGAGAGATTGTGTATATATATATATATATTTCTATTGTGTTGGAGAGTTTTATATATATAGATATATATAGCTATTATATATTATGAGATTATATATATATATATATATATTTATATATACATATTTTTCTTATATTTATTTATATTTATATATATTATATATATAGAGAGATTGTGTATATATATATATTTCTATTGTGTTGGAGAGTTTTATATATATATAGATATATATAGCTATTATATATTATGAGATTATATATATATATTTATATATACATATTTTTCTTATATTTATTTATATTTATATATATTATATATAGAGATTGTGTATGTATATATATATATATAAACTCCAAGACAACAGAAATTCATTAAATATATCTATCTATTATCTATCTACATATATCTATATATCTATCATCTATCTACCTGTATGTCTATCATCTATTTATCTGTCTGTATTTATCTGCCTATAAATCTAACTACATACTTATGTATCTATGTATATGTCCATCTTTCAATCTATGCATCTAGCTATCATCTGTCTATCATTCATCTATCATCAATCTACCTATCATCTATATATCATCTATCCATCTACCTATCTATATATCTATATATATTATATATACATGTATACATATATGTATATGTGTATATATACAAATATATTTAATCATTAGCTTTTTATCCAAATTATCTTATATGATATCTGATATGCAATAATGAATATATATGGATTTGAATGAGATTGAAATGAGTTGTAAGAGAATGCAGAATTACAGAACTGATTTTGGGAAAGATGATTATATGCCCATCATTGTGATCTATTCCAAATACCTTTGGCTTTTATCCCACCAATATATAATAACCCCATAAACAAACATTTCAAATGTCCCTGCATTTAAAAACATTATTTTGGAGAGAGGTTTGGCCTAAGGGTTCAGAACATACCCAAAAAAAGCCCCTAGACTAAATGAACTCTAAAGTCTTTTAGAGCTGTGCTCTAATACATTGTTAATATCCTCCTTTTCAGCTTGTTCCTGCATTCTGAAGCAGAAGTGAATGAATTTTCCTGGTTAATTAAAATTTGAGTCTTTAACTCAAGTATAGTTAAAAATGGGTTGGTGTTTTGGGTATTTTTTAATCAATGCAAAAGAAAGTTCACCATCTTTCTGAGCCATGTTTTTTTTTGTTTTTTTTTTTTTCCTCTCTCTTTTTTTTTTAATTGCCTGTCTCTGTTCCATTAGAGGAGGGGTTAGAAATAGCTTGTACCACATCTATAGCAATCTAATCTTTGACAAACCCAAAGATTCCAACATTAGGGATAAAAATTCATTATTCGGAAAAAACTGTTGGGAAAACTGGAAATTAGTATGGCAGAAATTAGATATGGATCCACACTTAACACCATATACCAAGATAAGATCAAAATGGGTCCATGATTTAGGCATAAAGAGGGAGATAATAAATAGATTAGAGGAACAGAGGATAATCTACCTCTCAGACTTGTGGAGGAGGAAGGAATTTATGACCAGAGGAGAACTAGAGATCATTATTGATCACAAAATAGAAGATTTTGATTACATCAAACTAAAAAGTTTCTGTACAAATAATACTAATGCAAACAAGATTAGAAGGGAAGTAACAAATTGGGAAAATATTTTTAAAAACAAAGGTTCTGACAAAGGTCTCATTTCCAAAATATATAGAGAACTGACCATAATTTATAAGAAACCAAACCATTCTCCAATTGATAAATGGTCAAAGGATATGAACAGACAATTCTCAGAGGAAGAAATTGAAACTATATCCACTCACATGAAAGAGTGTTCCAAATCACTACTGATCAGAGAAATGCAAATTAAGACCACTCTGAGATACCACTACACACCTGTCAGATTGGCTAAGATGACAGGAACAAATAATGACAAATGTTGGAGGGGATGTGGGGAAATTGGGACACTAATACATTGCTGGTGGAGTTGTGAAAGAATCCAGCCATTCTGGAGAGCAATCTGGAATTATGCCCAAAAAGTTATCAAACTGTGCATACCCTTTGACCCAGCAGAGCTACTACTGGGATTATATCCCAAAGAAATACTAAAGAGCGGAAAGAGACATATATGTGCCAAAATGTTTGTGGCAGCTCTTTTTGTTGTAGCTAGAAACTGGAAGATGAATGGATGTCCATCAGTTGGAGAATGGTTGGGTAAATTGTGGTATATGAAAGTTATGGAATATTATTGCTCAGTAAGAAATGACCAGCAGGAGGAATACAGAGAGGGTTGGAGAGACTTAAATCAACTGATGCTGAGTGAAATGAGCAGAACCAGAAGATCACTGTATACTTCAACAACGATACTGTATGAGGATGTATTCTGATGGAAGTGGAAATCTTCAACATAAAGAAAAACCAACTCACTTCCAGTTGATCAATGATGGACAGAGGTAGCTACACCCAGAGAAGAAACACTGGGAGGGGAATGTAAATTGTTAGCACTAATATCTGTCTGCCCAGGTTGCATGTACCTTCGGATTCTAATGTTTATTGTGCAACAAGAAAATGATATTCACACACATGTATTGTACTTAGACTATATTGTAACACATGTAAAATGTATGGTATTGCCTGTCGTCGGGGGGAGGGAATAAGGGAGGGGGGGTAATTTGGAAAAATGAATACAAGGGATAATATTATAAAATATATATATATATATATATAATAAAAAAAATTTAAAAAAAAAAAAAAAAAAGAAATAGCTTGTACCATCTTTTTTTAAAAACTATTTTCAACAGAGAATAATTGTAGTATGATTCAACTAATGTAAAGGTTATGCCAAGTTATGCTAATTTGCAGAGTTGTAGCTCTGAACCTGCTCACAGAGGAAATAGAAAGTGGTATTTTCTCCTTAAATTGGGGACCTGAATTACTTAGGATGTAAATATAAGACACTTTAGTCTCTTGAGAGGGAGATTTTATGATAATGGCCTGTTTCGAAGAGAGTAGTTTCAATACATATATATACACACACACATATGTATATACATATATATGTATTATATGTAGATACATATATATGTATGTGTATATATATACATATACATATATATGTATATGTATATATATACACATACATATATGATATATAACATCAAATATAGTGTCAGTAATTTGAGTTCTCTGGAAAAGTTTACTTGACACAGTCATCAGCAAAGGAGAAAGGAATATTAACTGCTGAATGGTCTTTTAGTTCAATGCTTTGTTGTTGTTGTTGTTGATTCTCAATTAGCTGGGCCCCAGATCAATTTGGATTTTTGTCCTGGTTGTATTGTTAACTACTATTGGCTATGGGTAAACCAAAGAACCTGTATGATTCATTTTTTAAATCTGTCTTGCAGATATATTCTTGACCTGTCACACACTAATTAAATTAAATTACATTCAACAAACTTATTAAACATTTATTAGGCTTCTAATATGTTTAGCTAGGTGATGCAGTGGCTAGATCATTGGATCTGCAATTAAGAAGACTCATTTTTGTGACATCAAATCCAGCCTCAAACACTTATTAGCTATGTGATTCTGAATGTCATTTAATCTTGTTTGCCTCAGTTCCCTTATCTACAAAATGAATTGGACAAAGAAGTAGCAAATCACTTCAATATTTTTGCCAAGAAAATCCCAAAATGGGATCATTAAGAGTTACACATGGCTAAAATAAATGAACAACAATTTTGCATGTGTATACAAAAACAAAAATGAAATTGTTCCTGCATTTAAGGAGTTTATATTCGAAAGAAAATTAAACATTTTAATGTTAAGACTTAAATGAGAGATCAAATATGATGAAGTATTCTTAAAATAATTATGTGAGTGGCCTAAGACATGTAGCCACTATACTTATTTCCTCATTTGGATGAGAGGAACCTAACTTTGATCACCATCATCATTATCATTTGTATAAAGCTTTACAATTTTAAAAGCACTTTCTAAAAATAATAACTTGTAAAATAGACTGGATTTTTTTTTTTTTTCAGATGAAACTCCAAGAGTCACAGAGATATTAGTCATTAGCACCGGGAGTTAAAGCCCAAATTTCTCATAACTACATAGGCTCAGAAAAAATTCTAATATACTACAATGATCATTAAGGACTCTTTAAGTGTCAGAGTTATAAGATTTAAGACTGATGGTGGTTGCAATGCTTGTATTCACTTTACCAGTATTGTTATTAATCTAGAGCTATGAAACATTTCAACAAGGCAGATTTTTCCAGCTGACAGTGCAGCTTACACATGAACCAATCCAGGTACAGGAGGTGATCCTTCCACTTTTCATCTCATGTAGTCTTACAATGGAGCCAAAAGTTAACTAAGTTTCAGCGAACCCTGTAGGAGTTTGGGTAATGCCATCATAGTAAAGAAAATGCTGACTTTATAATCAGAGGAACTGGGTTCAAATCTTCCCTAGAATGCTTATCTACCTTTATAAAAACTAGGCAAATTACTCTTCTCTGACCTTTCATTTTCTCATATCAATAAAGAAGGAAATAAAAAATTCTATTGAAAACCTAAGGCCAGCCAGGGTCTCTGTATAGGTTTTAAATTTATCAGAGAAAGTGTCCGTAAGTTATGCCAGAAACAATCACCACTTATTCCTTATTTATACAAAATAATTGCTTTAGTGATAACCAGGTTGGACTAGATGGCCACCAAGGTCGACACTAAACAAACACAACTGTGATCCCAAGGGTTTCTGTAATAAATTCACCCCACTGATTCAAAATTATTTTGCTTCCATTATCTGTTTTGAGTTATAAGTCTAGCACTATCTGTAAAACTAGCCAATATTTAATTTAATATTCCATTAATGTATATATACACATATATATGCATGCATGTACATATATCTATACATATAAATATATATCTATACATATAAATATATCTATACATATAAATATATATATATACACATGTGTATGTTTATATGTATATATGTAGGTCCTTCTCCCTCCTTCTTCCCTCTTCATCTCCTTCCTGCTCCTTCTTTCCCTGTCTCTCTCTCTGTCTCTCTCTCTGTCTCTCTCTCTCTGTCTCTGTCTCTCTGTCTCTGTCTCTCTCTGTCTCTCTCTCTGTCTCTCTCTCTCTCTCTCTCTCTCTCTCTCTCTCTCTCTCTGTCTCTCTCTGTCTCTCTCTCTCTCTCTCTTTCTGTCTCCTTTCAATCTGTCATGTGAGTACCCTGTAAATTCAGAGCCAAGTAAAGTTGAAGATACCTTCTTCCAAGAGGATATGCATTCACCCAAGTTATCTCCAGGTCCACTTGAATCTAAGTACATCTCCTGACCTTGGGTTTAGGTCAGAGCTAGATTGAACCACCTTCTTAGTAAGGAAAGAGACAACCTTGTTGAGTACAATAGTATATAATAAGCCTCGCTGGGCACAGTTCAGACTTCATTCTGAACAACTGAGTGATTAGATCTTGGCAAAGAGTATTCTTGAGACATGTAAACCATGCTCACTCCAAGGGCAAGGGAAGAAAAAGGAAAAGGAATGAACAATTAACTCTCTTCAATCAACCTTGTCCATTTTCTGGAACTACAATCCAATTGCTGGAAGTCTAGTGGACATAAATGTAAAACTTGATACACAATTTAAAGGGCTAGAACTCTTGAGTTAATGCACTGAGGTCGGACAACTGAGCACTTATGGCTAATTATCAATTAGACAATACTCTATAAGCATATGCTTAGAAAATGGCCCTTCCCACTATTCTGTGCTAGCTTGATAATTGGTGTATACAGATAATTGTAGGCAGGACTAGGGGGTGGAGTAAGACTAGCCAGAGTCACTTCTGGGTGGGAGACAAAGAGGAGAGGTCGTGGAGATTCTGTGTCCATCCAATTCACTCATATCCCTAAAGACCAAGGACTTTTGCTTATCCTGACTCCAGTTGATTTTAAGATATCCAGGGAGCTAACTTGGTCTTCACATATCATCTTTTCAAATAAACAATGAGTGGGGAGAAGCTAGAAGTAGGTAGCAGGTTTTATGACCTGTAAGATTCAGTAATGTGCAGTGGCAGATAGAAAAGCTAATGTTTGATTTATATTGAGACACTGAGAAATATCTGAGAAAAAAAATGAGGTAAGAGTGTTTTGTACTCTGTACTAGTTGAGTCACATCTAGAATATTGTGGTCAATTCAATGTGCCAGAGTTGAAAAAGGAAAAGAAAAATAAACTAAATAGATAGTGATGGATCTAGGATCCATACTATATGATACTCAGGAGAAGGAACTGTGGGATTTCAATCTGAAAAATAGAAGATAAAAAAGTTTTAGCTATCTTGATGTATTGGTCATGAAGGGTCATGAAGGCTCATGAAGAAAAATTCTTAGATTTCTGCTTTGCCTCAGAAAGGACAATAAGGACTAATGAGTAGATAGAAACAAAATTTTAAAAAAAGGAAGACTTGACATCATCAAAAGTTTTCTAACAGTCATAACTGCCACCAAATACTCTGGGTTGACTGAGAAACAGTTGATCCCTTCTCATTGGAAGGCTTCAAGAAGAAAACTTGTAATGATCATATGATAGCTATATTCAAATAGAATTTATTTTGGATTACATGGCCAATAAGAGACCCTTTCCAACTTGAAAATTCAGGGATGTTTTTTAACTCTTAAAAAATTATCTTTCTCCTAATCATGTTACCTTTCTACTCAGAAGTCATGGTTTTCGTTGCTTATTTTCAATCTCTTGGTATATTGAATTACATTACTGGATTCCTTTCCCTTTCAACCCGTCAAAGGGCTTCGTTCTATGGAATACCAAGAAGCAGCCAAACAATTATCAACCATTGGGGAAAGGAGGTACATGCTTACTCTATGTTTGATGAAGCAGGTGAAAGAGATAGCTGATTGGCAAATGTCTGTAGAAAGCAATAAGTTTTAATTACATACTCCTAAGCATCACTAAACACAATTATTCTGTATAAATAAGAAATAAGTGGTGATCGTTTCTGGCATAAATTATGTATGCTTTGAACGATAACCTAAAACCTGTGAAAAGTGATTCTGTTTGGATCGAGGCTTTCGGGAAAGACTTTTTCTATTCCCCATTTCTTCCATCCAGGAAATAGTAATCGACAAATTAGCAATTTCCTTGTAAACTTAAGAGAACAATTTACCCCCCAAATCACACATTCTAAATCTATCTTATTGATTCATTCACCCTTTCATTAAATAAACATCTGTCCAGTTATCCCTTCCACATTGTGACTTTTCCCATCATGATTTCAAATATATGGTATATCAGGATAAGAATGTAAATGAAAATAGGGAGGGAGTGTTTGAAGACTTCTGATTACAAGTGAAAGGCACAGCACAGAAAAAAAAAAAAATTTCGAAACACAAAAATGCATAAATTATATGTATATTATTGTATATTTTCAGCATATTTTAATCTTTTATAATAATTCAGACTTTTTCCCTGATACAAACAGAGGGCCAAAAGGTTTTAAAATGATTTTTTTTTTTCAGATCACAAGGGTCCCAGGCCCCTAAGCCCTGTAATGTACAAGGTACTGCAAGTTACCAAAAACAAAACAAAACAAAACAAAAAAACAAAAAAAAAAACATAACTTCAGAGACCTTAGATCCTATAAGAGGGTTGTATCATGCATAAAAATGAAAAATACAAATTATATATAAGGGAAAAAAACAAACTAATTTCATGAAAAAAAGAAAACATATCCTATATAATTTCCTTTTTCTTTTTCCTCTAGGACTATCTTGACTTTCATCTTTATTGGGGCTATTTGGTTTCGTGTTTATTTTTTACTTTTTTTTTTTTTTTACTGTATTTTTAATTTTAGCAGCATCAATATTTTGCAAGTTGTAAATGTGTTCAAGTGGAAATTCCTTTTCAGGGTAGCTGAGTGGGCTGAAAGTTTTGTTCATATTTACTTTGGCATTTAGAAAATAGTAGGCATCTAATGAATCTATTGGTTTTGAACAACATCATGGATTATTCACTGAAATAGAAATGATGGATTGGAAGCAACTAATAATTGGATATTTCAACTTTTAATACAGTCCCTAATTATTCTTTGCTTTAAAATACTTTTTTTTTCCTTTTTTTTTTTTTTTAATTTATTGAACCAGATGCAAAATAAGAAAAAAGAGAATAGAAAAAGACATCTGTGATTCTGTAAAATGTCAATCTAGGATCCCAAACATACACAATGTTAATTGCATTTCTTAGTTTGAGGAAGAAAATCATCATGTTAATTCTAAGTGCCTTACAATACATATTAAAAAAAAAAAAGCCACAAAACAGACATTATGACCAATGTCAAGATTTCAGAGTATAGACCCAGCAGGTACTCATGTAGCAAGGACATAAATGGCTCTAGAAGGCATCAATATTAGGTTTCACCAGCTGCTACATTCTAGGCTTGTATGCACTGGCAAGGCCTGGCTCTGGAAACAGAGCATTGTGCCACACAATAAATTTCCTCTTTGACATAAAGTCTAACAAATGAACAAAGAAAATGCATCATAAGAGATACTGTGTTTGATGAACTTGTCCTTGTAAAATTAATTAAAATTTCCTATAAGCAGTGAAGGAGGGAGGTTGTAGGGAGAGGGAGATATAGATCCTTGTCTCAGTGCAGTTTCATTTTTCATGTTAAAATCTATGAGATTGGTGTCTACTCCTGAACTCTTACTGAAGCAAGGACATCAAATTTTCATTTAAACCAATCATCTCTGAAGTCAAGAATTGATTCTCGCATTCTTGTCTGTCAGAGATCTCTTTGTCCGTTAAGAATAAGTTATCACTGAATTCCCACCCAGAAAATTTCTGCTTGTCTTGTTGTCCGTATTATTTTAATTAGGAAGGCTGTGATTTATTTGGGGGGAGAGGTAATTGGAAAACCCAATATATAGCCCTCAAATGTCCAATCTTACATTTGTTCACTATCAATGGGAGTTGTTCCTAGACAGAAATATGAATCTCTTTCTGATCAGTAGAGCCCACTTTTTATTTTTTGTATTTTCCTAGACAGAGACATCAGAAAATAACAGACAGAGGCCTGAGCTTACAGTCAAGTAGCACTTGGATCTAATCCCAAATGGCAGTGAGACCCCAGGCAAGGTTTTGTTTTTTAATCATTCAATGCTGCCAGATAATTCTTGAAGATTATGAATTATCAAGAACCTGTCAACCAGCAATATAGAGAGAGCTTCCTCATTCAGTAGTTCCTTTGATAAATGAAATCAGAGACCCAAGTCCTATTTTTGTCTTTTCATTCTCCTAAAAGTCCCCCACAGAGTAATGAAGAAACACATGGTGGTTGTGAGTTGTACGAGGCACAGTACCAACTAAGAAGTGAGGAGATCTCTTGTTTATATTATGGCAAATTCTCAGAGATTCCTGGTCTACTTTCTGCCAGGGTGAACCCAAGACAGTACAAACAATGCTATTTTTTAAAATGAGAATCTGGAGCAGGAGATGACCAGTACTCCATCTGTGTGCTCCACTGGCATCTCTAGTTCAAGAGATCTAGAGGAAGGGTATTTCCAAGGTGACTGGGCCCATATTGTGGGATTACAGGAGGACATCTCATTAGAAGATGCAGAAGAGATGGACTGGGATCTGCCCTATTGGAGACAAGACTTTCATATATATGGTTATTGATTCTTTGAAATAGATCAGCATATTTAATTCTGCATATAGACTTTTCTTTGGACATTTGTTTTTCAGAAGGTGAACCTTATAACAGGATATTAAGACAATTAACCTGTATTTTTCTGGTTGGTTTTCTGGAGGTCTCTGGACCAGCCTTTGTTTCAGTAAAGTAATCACCAGGAGAATGGCCAGGTGTTAAAGTCCAAATTCTTTATTATCTCCTTCAAAAGTTTTGTCTTCTACTACACCCAGAGAAGGAACACTGGGAAGTGAATGTAAAATATTAGCACTACTGTCTATCTACCCAGGTTACTTATACCTTTGGAATCCAATACTTAATGTTCAACAAGAAAATTGGATTTACACACACACACACACACACACATATATATATATATATATATATATATATATATATATATATATATATATATATATATATATATATATATATATATATATATATATATATATATTAAATACTGTAACACATGTAAAATGTATGAGATTGCCTGTCATCTAGGGGAGGGAGTAAAGGAGGAAGGGGAAAATCTGGAAAAATGAATGTTATAAAAAAAATTACTCATGCATATACACTGTCAAAAAAATGTATAATTATAAAATTAATTTAAAAAAAAAAAAAAGTCTTGTCTTCTTACCTGGGGCTTTGGCTAGCTTTCTTAGAGGCCTTCCAAAGTCTTGGTTTCAGTGGAGATGGTGTGAGATGGAATGAATCTGTCTGGCTGAGTTTGTTCCAGTTTATATGCCCTATTATAATTACATTACATAGGTGTGAATCTTGTAGAATAGGTGTCAATCTTGTAGGATTATATTAAGTACTAAGTACATGTACTGAACTAGAGAATTATTAATCAATTATTAAACTAGATAACCATTGTCTTATCAATTCCACTTACTTAATATCTTATAAGAATCCTTGTTTCAAGTTCAGAGTTCTGGCCTAAGAGGATTTCTTGAAAGATAAGAACAGGCTGGGGAGGCCACTGAACTTGGAGGCCAGAAACCCGAGTCAATGCAGTTATAAAAGCTAAATCTTGGTCCTTCTGACAGTCAGTCGCCTTGGAATATGAATTAATGAAAAATTCCAAGGAAAAAAAAAAGTAACATGGCTCCATAGAAGACTGAAATGTTAAGTCAAGGAGAGCAGAGAATGCCACACTAAGCACTTTGGATTCTGCTTGTAATCCGGAGGGGAAAATGAGGGTCCATAATTAAAGGCTGGCCCGAGAAAGCTTCATGAAGGTTCCATTGGAACTGGGGATGATGAAAGCATAAAGCCCACTTAAAAAGCTGTTTTTTTTTCTTTTGTTTGTTTGTTTGTTTTGTTTTTATTCTAGGCCTCAGAATAAAAGTAATGGATAAAAAAGGGCAATTAAAAGGGAAGCTTTTATAGAATCATGAGAAAGGACTTGATGTCAATTACTGGCATGGAGAGATGGGTAGAAATAAGAAAGAGAAGTCAACAATGTGAAGTTGAGAATCTGGGTGTTTGAGTGATTAACAGGTCTGATTAACAGGAATAAGGGTGTAAGGATCAGATGTTTGATTGATTTTGACCTAGAAGAAATCTTAAAAATCATAGTCACACCCTTTTATTTTAAAGCTAAAGTTTTAAAGCCCAGACAGGTTGAGTGACTTACCTAAAGTTTCGTAGCTAGAAATCAGGAAAGCCTGGAATAGAGCCAAGGTTCTCTGATTCCAAATCCAGCATTCTATTCATTTGTGAGGGAGGTGAGACCTAATTGCATCATATCTAACCTGTTTATACAATTCTATTTGTGCCCTACCATTCTAATAGTCTACCATGCCCTAATTCTAACTCTGTCTCAAGCCATATATCTCCCATTCCTCATCCTTTCATGAGTATTGTAATCTGATTCAGAATACAAGGCACAGACAATGTCAAGATACAAGACCTAATAATAGGTAAGGCACAATACCTAACAGTAGGGTACTGAGAAACATTAAAAGAAGAATATAAGGGACCTGACAGACCATTATAACCCAACCAGTTCTTTTGAAGATGAGAAGAGCAGACTCCCAAAGGTAATATGTTTTGCTCAGGATCATATGGCCCAAAAATCTGGAACCAGGGGGCTGGGGAAGGAAAATCTCATCTGGATCCCAGCTCTGCTAATTACCAATGGAAAGAACCCTAGATCTGATGTCAACTGACCTGGATTCAAATGCTCATTCTGTGCCCCCTTTAGAACCTTTAGCATACTTCTGAAACTCCCTGGGTCTTAGTTTCCCCATCCATGAAAAAGTCAGAGAAGATGAACTGAAATCCCTTCCTGCTCTGTATCTATGATTTTGTGACAAAATTGATCTCTATAGTAACTTCTAGTGTGAATCTCAAATCAATGGTAAAAGCAATACTGTAATATGGTCCAATTTTCTTTTACCATTCTTTAGGAAATTGAGAAATAGAAATATCTAGCTGAGGGAGGGCTCCAATAGACAGGTTTTCTAAAACATAAGTCTTCAGGAAGGGTTTCCTCCATTTTTGTCTGCATCAAACTTAGTCCATGCTAATAAGAGAATACTGACACTTTCAGTAATGGGTAGCAGTAATGAGATCCCAAATGATAGAGCAGTAGGAAAAATAAAACAATTTGTATACTCAATGTAAACCATTGTGGCTTTTCAAAAGTATCAGAATGCATTTCGAACATGACTAAGTGACAACTATACCTTTTGCTAACTTTTACTGAGCATTCTGGCATTCAAGGACTGGTAGGTACCATGATTTAAGTCAATTTTGGTAGAGTCATTCCCAGGGAATAGCCATGGCATTTTAAGTGTGAGCAGATGTTATTGTTACAGACATGGGATGGAGTTTTTACATTAATCACTATGACTATAGGGGAATGAGATCACCCTAAGCCATTTCAGGTCAGATCAAACCATGGTGGATCACTTGGGCTCTTTTTTTTTCTCATTATGGGAAGCTACCCTTGAACCTGCATGCTACCTCCCCTGCTAAGTATGGTTGAGGGTTGATTTGTTTTTAATTTCATATTCCTTTCCTTTATTTTTTTTCCTCATAAAGTGTATTTTGTGTCTTTCACCTTGACCTGACATAAATGAAACAAGATTATTTGAAAATTGATGAGTTAATAGCACATATCCTTTTGCGACATTGGGAAGTTAGGGGAAATATGAAAATGAAGACCTTTGATTTCTCTGGTGTATATTATTCCACCCACTGGTGCAGATTGGCATCTATGGAATAAATTTTATAGTCTATTCATCTGCTCATCTCTACTGACAAACCAACCCCTCAATATTGCCCCCTGAAATCCATGCACTATTAAAATAGCCTTTGGTGTCTAGAAACACAATTCAAGGGCCCTATAAACCCAGCTTAGTCCCCAATCTTTCATCCCCAGTCTCTGTGCTTTTGAAAGAGCCATGCCCAATCCCTGAAATGCCTTCCTGTCATTTTGGCTCTTTGAACCCACAGATTTCTTCCAAGAGCTCCCAACTTCTTTTATAGAAGCTCTGAACTGACATCCCTCTACAACCTGCCCTATTAGCTGCCAATGTTCCCCATCCCCAACTAAAGAAAAGAAATCTATGTATATATATTTATAACTTATAATTACTGAAATCACAAATCTAGTAATTTTGAAATCACTTAAAAGCAGAATTTAGTTTCCCTCCAGTATTTTGTTTTTGTGTTTCTCTGCTTGTTTGTGAGCATTATCTTCATTATAATGTGTAAGCTCCTCTTGCACAAAGGTCAGATTGATGAATCTTTCTACTACACCACATAGCATTGTACCTGGAGCATGGCAAGTATTTAATTAATGCTCTTGAAATGAAAAGCTTGATACGATCGCCTAGGTTCTTGAATATTGCTTGGTAGTTTTATAATTATGTCCAGGACACAGTGAAAATTTTAAGTAGAATTTGGGTGAGGGAACTTAGTGAACAAATAGCTAGTTATGGGAAACCTTCTCAGAAAGTGGCCAGTGGTTGCATATTGTATTGTGGCAAAGATGTTCTTTTCACAATAAGAAACAGTAGGAAGTTAGGAATTGGAGATAGCAAGTTTCAGTGGGAAATGGAGCTAGTTTTCCAGGGGACCTTGCTTGGTTCCAAGGCAACTTTGACATTTTATGTGATAATCATGGGTAATTCTCTTGAAGGATCAGTAATTTCTGTGGTTGTATCCAAATCTAACTCTGAAGCCCTTGGAAACCCAACTTCAAGCTAAGAGAAACTCAGTAAATAGTCTGATGCAAGCCAATTTTGAGATTGTTTCCATGATCCCTCACTCAATGGACAGGTGGCAGTAGATGGCCAAATACTCACAGTGAATCACAACTACTGCTGGGTAGAATTGGCAAGTAGGTGACAGGCATCAATGAGTTGGGTATATATTCTCAGTCTGGGAAGCCCTCTGGCTCAGTAAACCCAGCAGCATGCTGGTAAATGTTGGAAAAACCAGCTATCCACTTTTTAGTTTTACCTCCATTAGAACATTCTCATCATTTTCTCCAGTCTAATTAAGAAAACATTTATCAAGCACTGATTTTTGATAACAAAGCAATAAAAGTCCATACTGAAAATTTAATAATCAGGGTAATTCAAGATGGCTCCAACAAATCCCTATACATTTTATATTGAACCTGCCCACTTTATTTATAGAATACTGTGTTTAAAGGGAAAGTGGAGGAAAGGAAGGAAGAGAAGAGAGGAGACACTAGTAACTACATGATAAATTTGTATATGTCTTTCCTAAACTCAATCCTAATATACAGTTAAGACTCTCAAATTTAGTTCCATCCCATTAGTATTTATTAAGCACCCTTTCGTGTACCAAATATTGGATTAGAAACTGAATAAAGTAAGAAAAAAATTAATAAGAACAAGAAATAAAATAACTATCATAGTTGCCCCTCTCATATTTTTTTTTTATATAATTGTTCTTCAGCCATGTTTAACTCTGTGTGATCCCATTTAGGGTTTTCTTGGCAAAGATACTGGGGTATTTTACTATTTCCTTTCTCCAGTTCATATTATAGATGAGGAAATTGAGGCAAACAGAACTAAGTGACTTAGCAAGTGTCACATAGCTAGTAGTGTTCAGGCCTACATTTGAACTCAGGTCTCCTGATTTCAGGCCTGGACCTTTATCTACCTAATTGCCTTTGTTCCACACAGCATCACATCGATTCGTTCTTAAATCCTACTCTTTCGACTCCCAAAATCCGATTCCTAAATTTACATCAAATTTATCACTACAATCATCATTTCTTCTTATCTTTTTCCATGATCAATTTCTAAATCCATAAAGATCAAATCTAGTCTTACTGTTTAACGTTCTTCCATAGTTCTTACAGAGTCAGAGATATCATTGTGCCCAGGCTTATTTTTCCAACTCTCCATTTTCTCCTCTTAGTGTCAATAGCATCCTTATCGTTTGCCAAAAACATTCAGAGTGGAACATTTTTATTCTGTCTTGGTTCAGAAAGCTTCTGTACTCTTCCTATAATTGTAGATGGCAGCAGATTGCAGCAAGGACAGAGTTAACAAGTAAAGAGAAGATAAAAATCTGATGCAAAGTAATGTTGTAATAAAAGTGGTGGTACTTTACTGGATACCATTTTAGAAGGATCTGTATTTCCTCAATCACCCTGTGCACCAAACACTTTCCTCCCGCCCAAGGCAGAGCTATCTCACATGATCAGAATCCCAAGATGACTATGGTCATACTACATTCAGCAACAAGTAGCAAGTGACAAATTTGAACAGAGATTCTCACTCAGGCCTCCTCCTCACTTTGTTGTTGTTCTTGTTTTATTTCATTGGTTGATTTCCTGATAACAGGCCTCTCTCTTGACATTGTTCATAAGCAATCGCCCAGTGCCAACATACCTATGTTATTGAAGTACAGCTAACACCTAAGAGCGAATATTTAAGAGTTTTTTGCACAAGCCTTTGATTTTGTATTCTGTGTTTTTGTGAGACTCTTGGCAGTCACAGATTTCAATATGGATGGAAATTTTCCTTCAGCCTCTTGACTTTCCTTTCTTGCCTGTGTTGGTTTTTTTGAAGTATTGAAGATGAGTTGGTGTTTACTATTTTTGCAAGATTAAAAATTATTTGAAAGTAAATTTTGGCATGGACTGAATACTGAACAGTTGTGAGTTTTCTTTAAAAGCAGGAGTCTGCTTTAAGGATAAACAATGCAGATTTTCAGAGAAGTCATGCTCACAATTCAATTTTCTTCAGTGGGGTGCTATATTAGAAAAAGAAGGGCAATGATTTAATTTATCATGAAATCAGATTGTTAAAGGAAATGGATGACAGATAGTGAGAACGGTTCAATGTTTTCATCTAGATTTAAGGAAAGAATGAGAAAGGGTTTTACCATATGGGCTGGACCTCCCTGAGATAATCTAATGGGAGGATATGAATAGAAGTTGCCTATGATAAGCAGGTGATCATTGATCTGCTTGAGCTTCTGAATGTTTGAGTATTCTTTGGGAAGGGGTTGCAAAGTATATGGAAATATTTGTCTCTTCCATGAACAAAAAAGAAAGTTTCTAGGATGACTACATTTTTTTTTAGAAAACTCAGGAACCAAAGTATCATAAAATAATAATAATTAGGAATATAGAACAAGTGTACCAGGAGCCTAGAACACCAAAGGATATTATTTAACTCTCTAAGGTTTTCTTCCTTTATGGGTATGAGTTTCCCTCTCTATAAAATGAGAGAGACCAGATCTCCTTAGAGCCAAATCTGTTAGCATTATTTCTTAAAATTCTGACTTGTTAATAATATTTTAGCTACAACTTCAGTTTAATTCCATTAATAAGAGATAAAAAGGATGAATACAGAGAGAGATAATAGATGAGATAGAGAAGGAAAAAGGAGAGAAAGACAGAGACAAAGAGAAATACAGAGACAGACAGACACAGACAGATCGACAGAGACACAGATACTGACAGAGACAGAGAGAGAGAAACAGAGAGAATTATGTAATTTTATATAAGGGACCTATAATTCCCAAGCGACAATATTCAAGAAGTATCCAAGATTATGGACCTTGATCAGTCTTTATATGAACACAGATGGTTAATTAAAGACCCAATTTCAGAAGCAAATTTAAACTTGAATACATTTAAACTTTGGGCACCATGGGATGCTAATCTACTCACATTGGTATACCTTGTCAGTGGAGGAAAATTATGTACAATTTCCAAGAAATTACCATTTACTGAAAATTATGGGATATCCTGGGTTATGCCAGTAGAAGTATGCGCCTCATGGAAGAGAAATTAGATTAAATCATGGAAGTAGCAGAGTGTGTCACTCGTCAAGCATTTATTAAACACTTACTCTGCTTCAGGTACTGTGCTAAGGCCAAGAATACAAAGGCTCTCCAGGAGCTTACAACATACTTGGGGAAAATGATGGGTTTAAAGATAAGTAAATATAAAACAAAGTAAATTCAAAGACATTTTGGCACATTATATTGGGAGATCCCTAAGAGAGGGACTGATTCCTTATAATTTAGGGAAGGGATTCCTTTTTTACTTCCAGCATATAGATCAAAGTATATGGCACAAAGTAGACACTTGACATAATTTAAAGGTTCATGAACGGGTGGAAGTGAGATGGGGAAAAAAACACCTTGGTGTCTTTTGGGTCAAGAGGACGGGCTTTCTTGAACTTTTTCAACTTGCCAATGAACCTTTTCACTAGAGAAATGTTTACATGACCCTGGATATATAAGCATGTAAAATAGTATACAAATCAAACATTTACTGATAATAAAATATAATTTCATGACCCACAATTCAGTTATGAGACTCCATATGGGGTTGCAAACTACAGTTTAAGAAGCTGGGCTTTTAGAGACAGAGATACAGCTGCTCTTTGAAGGGACTAAGGGATTCCAAGAAATAGATGTGAGGAAAAAATGCAAGGATGAAGGCCAACAAATGGAAAAACATGGAGGCAAGAGATAGCAAGTCAGAGATGGGGAATATCCAATATAGTAAGCTAAAATGCAGTGAAAAAAAATCTCTCCGGAAAGATAAAATAAGGGATGGCAATGTTTATATGGCTCTCCCTGCATCTCCCAAGAAGATAGGGGACTTTAAAATCTTTTTAAGCAAGATAGTCGCAAAGTAAAAATCTGTTCTATAAGAAAATTACAGCCATGTGGAGGAGGATGGATATAGGAGCACAATTAGAGAGTTATTGTAATAGTTTGGGCAACATGTGATGAGGACCTCAATTCAAGGGATATCCACATCAATAAGATGAAGAGAACATATGAGTTTGATGATCTGAAAGTTATGATTAATGTAATAATATGTAGCACTTGAAAGTTTGCAAAGTGAATTATAACCAATATATCATTTTGTCATCATCACAACAACCTGGGGACACAGGGTATATGCTATTATGACCCCAATTTTACAGATGAGGAAACTGAGTCGAACAGAAATTAAGTGATTTGCCCGATGTTAGGATTACCAGGTGAGAACTCAGGTTGTCTGGACAGTGACAAGGTGAGAATTCAGGTTGACTTGACAGTTCTCTGGCTCAGACCTTTGGTTCTGGCCTTTAAAGGGAGTTTACACCTTAGGAATTCTAGGAGGAGCAAGCTCATTGGTTGAAGTAATGTTTCCCAGAAGCCCTTGTGTTATCCCACGCCCATTCTCTGGTAGGATAAAAGAAGGGCAGCATTGGGTCTGAGAGAATGGACTCTGGGATAAAGTCTTGACACCAGGCAGGCTGAAAGGAGACCAGTCTGGATTGGGGAAGGACAAGAGCTGGAAGAGATTCAGAGCCAGGATTCAGGAAGAAGAAGAGGCTGGCTGGAGGCTCCAGGAGCCTCCCAAGAAACCTTCTCATAGAGGAAAAGATTAAACAGAAAAGAAACCTCCTCCCAGAGAAGGATTACAACTGAGAGACATCAGAACTTTACAGCCCAGATGATACAGCTGGTATCTGAGGTCAAATTTGAATTCAGATCTTCTTCACTGCAGCTTCAGTACTTAACTATGTGTTTGAGGTGCCTTATACTCAAGAATATTTACTAATTGGACATAGTGAGGGGAAGGAGATAATAATAGAGTTGGGGGAAGAATGAGAGAGTTAAGAATTCAGCCCACTTCTCTGGACCTTGATGGAAACCTTAGCAAAATAAAGTAGTTGGAAGAAATGAAGACTTAGAGGCTCTAAATAGATTCTATGATCTCAAGCCTCAATAGTTGGACATTGCGGTTTTTGAACGTAATCCAAATTATATTGCATTAATAGAAGCATTCTATCAGGCTGAGAGAAGTTATTGTCCCACTCTACCCTTTCCAAGTCAATTCCACCTGGAATATCGGCTTCTGCTAGAATGTCCATATTCAGGAAATCTTGATGAAAAGCTGCAATTATTTTTGTTGCAAATGAACGTTTAACCCAGCTGTACTTACAATATTACCTGCAGGCTACAGGCACACCTTAGAGACACTGTGGGTTTATTCCAGACTGATACACACAAATTTTCTGCTTTCCCATCATATATAAAAGTTAGGTTTATGTTATGCTATATGTAATCTATTAAGTATTCAAGAGAATTGTTATGGCCAGAACTTGAAACAAGGTTCTAAGTAAGTAGAATTGAGGAGATAATGGTTGTCTAGTTTAGCGTGGTGATTAATAGTATGTTAGTAGTAGTTAATAGTATGATTGATTTAATCTTACAACAAATAATGGTTTCCTAGAGATAATAATGATTGGTTTATAATCAGTGCATATAAGCATATAAACTGGGACTCAGAAAGCCCTCAGATTCAGAGGCAGGGAAGGCAAGAGAACAAGAGGCAGGAGCTGAAGTACTTAGAGGGAAGGAGAGAGAAATTCATTTTCACCTTCAGTCAGGCTTTTGGTGGCAGGCCTGTCCTCCTGCATTTTCTCCCCTGAAACCAAGTCTCTAGAAGGCCTCTAAGAAAGCTAAGTGGGTCCCAGGAAAGGAGACAAGATTTGAAAGAGACAATAAAGGATTTGGACTTCAACACCTGGCTGTTCTTGTGGTGGTTACCGAACTGAAATGAAAGCTGCCTCCCAGAATCCCCCAAGAAAAACGAACTGAGAACATGACAGAGAATTATATCTAAAAACGTACATCTTTAGAAGTAGTAGTAGTAGTAATCGTAGTCATAGTCTTGTCGTCTTCATCATCGTCATCAGTCAAACCTGAATAGGGAGGCTTACCAGCTCTTTTTTTTTTTTTTTTTTTAAGAAAAATTCAAGTATTTTATTTTTACATCTGAAGTCTTTTCCTCCTACCTATTCCTTCCCCCTTCTCCTTTTTGGCTTACCAGCTCTGTGACTCTGGACAAATCACTTAGCCAGATTCAGTTTCTTTATCAATAAAATAGGGATAATAATAGTACCTACTCTCCTATGTTGTCAAAAAGATGAAATTAAATAATACTTATAAAACACTTATAAGCTTCAAAGTACTATATAAATGCTGGTTAATAATAATGATGATGCTTACTTACTGATCTATTAGTTTTCAATTTATTGTACACATTTAAACATTAATGGAGCACGTGCTATTGGAATGGTGATTGGAAACAAAGGATTGGGCAAGATTTTACAAATTCTTTCCTTTTTTTTCTTTATTTTCCTACCACTATCTTTCTATAACACACCAGACTCAGATTTCTTCTCCCAACTTTCATCTGTTTTTTTTTTGTTTTTGTTTTTTTTTTGTTTTTTTTTTTTTGTCCTGATCACCACATACAGCATTTCCTGATTGGCAAAGGAATACTTGATTGCCTCCCAGGGACTTAGCAGGAATTCACACCAACTCCACTTGGAAAATTGTCTAAAAGATATTGCAGTTTTATTCACTACACAAATATGATCTCTGAAATGTGTCCCAGGAGAGAAGCTTTAAAAAACCTTCAGCTAGAGCACTCAGTCCCTTGGCTATATCCTGAAAAGTGTGTTTATTTTGATAAGTCCTTAAACTTTATTTGGTGAAATGGGATTAGCACTTTCATAATGGAAAATACCCTGTTGTATTAAAAAAAAAAAAAAAAAAAAAAAAAAAAGGTAGGGGGACAGAAGAAAAGAAAATGAAATGCTCAGAACACAGTGGGCATTCAGCAAGCCTCATAGACTGACATGTCTTTTCCTTCCCTGGGCTCATCTTTGATCTGCCAGGAACCATCCACATGATGAAGGCACCTACCCATGGCTTCATCCCCCATGTCCTCCACACCTTCTTAAGTTAAAGCCCTTCCACCCCACAAACCAGTGCGGACATAGCCCAGAGGACTCTGTCTTTATCCAGAGGCCTTTAGAACTGGAATGGCTTTTTTTACACTTTGCTGAATCACAAGTTGATTGACATCAAGTGGCTACTTATGGCAAGGGAACAGATTGGTATCCCATCTTCTTTCTTCTCAAAAAGTAGGTGAAAACAAACTTTCCAAGGAACCATATTGTGCTAGCCCATTTGAGTAAAGTTTCTCTTGGAATATCAAATTCTAATATATTAGATTCCACAGTTTATCTTATGCTGAAGATTACCTACAAAGACCCGAGCTTTAGAGCTAGAAAGGAAATTATTCCAACTCCTCCATTCTTTGATGAGATAACTGTGACTCATGAGTGAAAATAGCTTATTGAGAACCATATGATTAACACCAGCAGAGCCACTATTTGGACTGAGGGTCTGTAGTTCTAAGATCAACATGGCTTCCCCTTTTCCAAGTTATTTGGAAATATTCCCTTACCTCTGGGAAGGTAGCTGTCTATATTTCACTTTGATTTTATTCCACTATCAAATGATTGCATTATAGATTTAAAGGTAGCTGGGGCAGCTAGGTGGCACAGTGGATAGAGCACCAGCCTTGAATTCAGGAGGACCCGAGTTCAAATCTGGTCACAGACACTTAACACTTCCTAGCTGTGTGACCCTGGGCAAGTCACTTAACCCCAGCCTCAGAAAAAAAAAAAAAAAAAAGATTTAAAGGTAGCCGGAAAAGTAGGAGACCATGGAGTCCAACCTACTCATTTTACAGATGAGGAAACTGAGAATTAGGAATTAGAGCCATTGAATAGCTTTCCCAAGACCACTCAGATAGTGGCCAGGATAGTTTGAACTTGCACCCTCTGACTCTAGAAGCTTTACCTCCAACTAGAAACCATTGTTAAGTGTCTATTGTTTCCAAGCACTGTGCTAGACCCTGGGCATACAAAGACCCACAAAACTATCCTAGAATAGAGAGACCAAGTATCCCCTGACAGCAAGTGGTCAGCCGGACTGAAGACTCCAATGAGAGGAAGCTATTACCTCCTAAGGAAGGCAAGGTTATTTTTGAGAAATAGTAAGTGACAGGGATCACATACACACGCACACACACACACACACACACACACACACACACACACACACACACACATACACCACCCTCAAGAAATGTCCAGTCTACTCTGAGAAACTACCCAAGGTCAAAAAAGTCAATATCCTTTCACTCAGAACTGAGGTCATTGAAGCCTTAGAACTTCCTGCAATTATTTACAAGTTTCAACAGGGTCCTCTCTCACCTGAGGCCTGTGGAGGATGAGCCATGGCAGCGAGAAGGTTGGGAAAGGAAACACAAATGCTCTCCACTGCCAAGAGATAGAGTGGGATTGCAAGGGAGATCCCAAAGGGAAGTAATCTGAGATAAGGCTGCCAAGGAAAGAGGGTGCTTTGAGATGATGGTGATTATCTCTTTGTTCCTGCCAGTGTCTAATCATGCTGCAAATATCCTTGGGTTTCTTTTGAGAGTGAAACTAAACTCTCACCGAGGCCTTCATTCACCCATGACCTTAGTGACGTGCCTTACAGGTCCAGCCTGTATGATTTCTTGGATATAACAAAGGTTTTCCTTTAAGGATTCCTGTATTTAATCAGGTCAGAAAAGTCAACATAGTAGAACAGCTAGATAGCTAGCTTCTGACTGGGAAAGGCCAGAGTTCAAGTCCCCTCTGACCTGAGGTATGGCATATCGAATAAGTCACTTGACTTTTCAGGGCCCCATGCAAGTTGCTAAGACCCCAAATCATTAGAAGGTGTTACTGATGTTGAAAGTGCTAGGTTTAATCAAAAAGATATTTTTCAATCCCTCTTTTCAAACTGTCAAATAGGTTTATTTTGACCAATCAGTAAACACTTATTATATGATTATTATGGCCAGGAGCAGTAATAGACTCTGGGGAAACAAAGACAGAAATAAAACTTTTCTCCGGGAGTTTAAATCTCAACCTTTGGAGGAGATGATATTTATATCTAAAAATAATATGTGTGTATATAAATATATATATATACATACATACATATATATATATATATATATATATATATATGCAAATATAACACCATGAAAAGTATATATAAAACATATGAATAAAAAGCTCATAAAATCCATGATATGATATAGCATACTATAAATGATATGCAAATAGTATACATCTGCATGCGAAACACCTAATATTTCTATGACTATAGAACAGCCCTGGAGAATCAGGAAAGGCTTCACATAGACAATAGTCATCCTGGTTACCTACTAGATTTGACAAGAATTTTTATCTCACTTTTATAGATGAAGAATAGAGGCTCGGTGACCTTAAATGATCTTAGCTGGGGTCACAAAGCTTGCCATTGTCAGAGGTTAAAATGGCTCCAAGGCCTACCCTCCACCCGGTCTGGCAAAGGCCTCCCTAAGTCCGTATGCTCGGTCTGTCCATGAGTTGCTTGTGGTTTAGTCTTTCTTTGCAAAGCTGAAAGAAGGCCATTTCCATCTCTGATCCTTTACCGTCACCTGGGGAAGAACAGCAGGTGCATCTCTCTTACAAGGAGATACTTTTTAATGTGATGAGTGATGAATTGCTCTCTCCCTTTTTTTTAACATGTCTGTATTTTCATCAGAGGTTAAAATTGGACAGCTTTGTTCCCTAACTGGCTTCTTGTGACTCTAATTGCCTTGTGCCTGAGAAGTGAATGTGAATGGGAAAGGGCAGGACTAAAAGAGAATCTCACTAAACATCTGTCTGTTTGCAGAATACAGTATTAGGGTAACAGGATGATGCTGACAGGCTTTTATCTTTTGACCTTGCTGAGTCTCTGAGCCAGCACGGGGAGGGAGGGTTTCCTCAGCCATCTCATTAAGCAGAATTAGAAAATAAAACAGCATAAATTAACATCAAGGAACAAACTGGATTTAAGCTCTTTAACTGTTTCCGAAAGTGACTCTCCAGTGTTTCCTTGAGATACAAATCCTAATGCCATCCTTCTCCCTTGCTCTGCCATTAGAAACCATAAGGGATAATTGGATAATAGACTAGACAGAGCTCCATGAGGCAAGCCTTGAAGGGAGATTTCAGTGTAATTGACATTAAGAACTTGTTGATGAGCTTATTAGGCACATTCAACACTTGTCTTAGGATGTTAGACTTATCAGATCAGGATTACAGCAAAGAACTTTTCCCCAGGACTGCACTCAAAAATGTAAATGACTCTCAAATCTCTTCTTTGTGGGCACCCCCTCCCATGTTGCAGGTACCAACCCATACAGGCTTCCCCATTGTCTGTAACACTTTCACCATCTGTGTAGTCACCATCTTACATTCTGTCATGTCAAAGATAGAAATGGAATGCTTAGTCTGCTTTTTGATAAACTAACATTTAAGCTCCTACTATGCGCGGACTTAATACTAAATGTGAATACAAAGAAAGCAAAAAAAAAAAAAAAACAGTCCCTTCTTTTAAGGAGCATAGCTGTAAACAACTATGTATCTATAGGTGGCACAGTGGATCCAGTGCCAGGTCTGGAGTCAGGAAGATTCATCTTTTTGTGTTCAGCCCGGTCTCAGATACTTCTTGCTAATTGTGTGACCCTGGACAAGTCACCTAACCCTGTTTGTCTATGTTTACTCATCTGTAAAATGAACTGGAGAAGGAAATGGCAAACCATTCCAGTATTTTTGCCAATAAAACCCCAAATGGAGTCATGAAGAGCAAAATATGACTGAAAAATGACTAAAAAACATGTGCACACTACATTATATATATATATATATATATATATATATATATATATATATATATCCCATTTATTTATCCCATATATATATATATATATATATATATACATACATATATATGTATGTATGTGTGTATATATATATATATATATATATATATATATATATATATATATATATATATATATATATATATAGTAAATAGTTGGTAGTCTTAAGATCATTAAGTCATTACGATCAAAGGGAACTGGGAAAGGTTTCTTGAAGAATTTAGATCTACCACTGTAACTTGGAGGAATTCAGGGAAAGCAAGCAATGAAGATGAGAATGCCCTGAGCACAGAACTTGGCTGTTATATATTCACTGTTTGCCGTTGCCAAGTCTCCAATCTATATGATCTTCCCATTGGAACTTCTCATCAGTAATGAGACATAAGAATGATGGTATTTGTTTGCTGCACCCCCCCAAAAAAATATACCTGGAGAGACTGAAGCACTTTGGGACTCAGAAGCAGGAAGGATGGGGATGACTGAGAACATGGGAGCCCAGAGGCATAAATACACAGCAAGTCAATATAGCTAATTGCAAAAGATGTACACTGCTATAATTGCAGCCATGGGCAGCTCTCTTATGCCTAGAGAGATACCTGCCTGGACAGCCACACTGGGACCCTGGAATTTTTCTCTGTTCTCTGTCCCCTCCTTCTTCTATCACACCATTGTCTGGCAAACACCCATAAGGGCCTTTAATGGTATTTTTTTCTCCAATCTTGGTTTAAATCTAAATTTCTGTGTATACTTTTTTATAACATAAAAAAAAGCTGAATTTTTATTTCTAGTGAAGCCCCTTTCTGTATATGTATTGGGAGTTGTTTTGTAACTCTAAGGAAGACAGAATAGACATCTCTAGTCTCTTCTCCTCTTCTTTTTCTCCAAGGGTTACTTTTATTCCTGCCAGAAGGGGAAACAGGAAGCATAGACCAGAGATTGTCACTCTGTTTTCCTTAGAGAAAATAAGTGATTGTCTAGAATTATATTTATCTTTTCCCTCAAATATTGTTAGTGCAGTGAAGGTGATTTTCAGATTCAAGCTAACTGCTTATTTCAGTTTCGTTAAGGGAAAGAAGGGAAGACACCAAGTTTTATATCCAAAGCCTGACACTTCCTAGGAGATGCAGATCCACAATGAATCCAGATAGTAGGTGGCCAAGAAACCCATACATCCCAGTTAAAAGTAAAAACAGAAATTAGAGAAAGAAATAATAGAAGAACATATAATAGACAATCCAGAGGGAAGTTGTTCTCTCATTGGAAGTGAGAAAACTCATCAATAGAATATCAGATATCACCCCCAATCTCCAATTCAAAAGAATTGGGTTGTGTATATTATGGAAACTGGCACTTCCTCTCATTGACTTCTTCTCAGTCTTTCCCTTCAGTATACTGAAATAAAGTTGACATCATCCATTTTTCCACTTGAAACTTGAAGTCAAGAAGGTTCAAAGTAACCTCAGAGTCCCAAAAGACTAAAGCTGAAATGGGTCTGAACAAAAAAGCAAAAGAGCTCCCCTTTCTCCCATGCTTGCCAATTATACTCAGCTTTCACATAGGCATAGGCCATTGACCTCCCCCAACAAGGAGAATCCCATATCCATAGGTGTATGTTTGTATATAGATAGTTAGATAGATAGATAGATGATGAATATTAGTGATGTCGATATTCAGATAGTTAGACAGATAGATAGATAGATCGATTGATGATAGATAGATGATAGATATTGATATTGATGTTGATATTCAAAGTAAGACTGATTAAAATGAATGGATCAACTATGGGGAAAGGACAAAGGGCACTCCCACACTTACTAGTCTACAATGAATCTTTACATTCTATTAGCACTTTCTTTCTCTTTCTGGAGATAAAAGGAATGGTTTCATTATCATAATTTTCTGTTTTCACAAAGAATTATAGGTTTAGGGCTAGAAGGGGATCTTAGAAATTATCTATTTCAAATCATTCATTTAACAGAAAAAATGAAACCCAGAGAGGACCCATGAATCACCCAAGTTTACACAGGGAATGAGCATCAGGCTTAAGACCAGACCCCAGAGCTTTATATTCAGGTTTTTCTACATTGTGTCATGCTGCAGTGATGCTGAAATTTTTTGGGCAATTAATCCCTAATGTTACAATGGTTGAAACGTTCCTTACATCTACTCCTGTGTTTTTAGCATGTCAGAATTGATTATAGGACACAATCTTCTCATGGCTACCATGTGCTTCCTCTGTATATTTGTTTATGACATGACAAAGGGATTTGGATGAAATTATGTTAAAAGGTTTCAGACATACGACAGTAATAGAACATTAATATTAATATGATGGGCCTTTGTTTCCTTGAAAACTTGGGTTCATGAATGGCATGAGTCTTATAGACTCATGAGTTTAAGTTGAAGTGATTATCTACTAATAGTGAGTTACTATAGTTGCTGCTTTTGGTGGATAGCACTGTACTAGTTATGGAAGCCCCAGAACACTAGAAAGCCTTCGAAAAGAAATATTTAGCCTCTTTAAAAGGTTTGGTGTAACCATCCACTCAGAAAGAAACAAAGGGAATATAAAAATATTGCACAGGTTATGATGTATAAAGGGGTAGATAAGAGAGATTTTCTCTGTCTCTCTGTCTCTATCATCTCTGTCTGTCTCTATCTCTGTTTCTGCCTGTCTCTATCTCTTTGTCTCTATCATCTCTGTCTCTCTGTCTATATTTCTCTGTGAATGCTTTTCTCTGTCTCTCTTGCTATTTGTCTCTATCTCTATCTCTGTCTTTCTCTCTTTCTCTTCTTTCTCTCTGCTCTTCCTTTCTTCCTCTCTTTCCTTTATATATATATATTAGACATGAATATGCTGACTCCAGAGCTCTGGGCTTTATGTGAAGTGAGGAGAAAGAGCATTTCTATAAGACATCACATGTGTCCTTTGTAAATGAGAGAAGCCATTTATTTATAGATTGCTCTAAAGTTTTCCTTCCCTTTGCGTAGCAAGAGCCAAGACAAACTCAGCTACCTCATGGTGAGGTAGGTGTCAGGTACTATACTTATGACTAGTTATTCAGCTCTAGTTTATAGATGAGGAATTGGAGGCTCAGAAAAACTCACCAATTTTCTCATGTTCATGCAAGTCATGGGTATCAGGACTCAGAAGAAATCTTCCTGACTCAGAATTGAACAATCTGCTCTCCTCCTGGTCTTGCTGCTGCTTAAGGAGTTGATAAGGTGATAGGGGATAAGTATAATCCCCAATATTGCAAGTTAATCACATCTGATAGTTACAAGCTAAAATTGCCTGACAGTTCTAAATAAGGAAGGATGCTTTTTTATTGAAGCTACTGAGGATCAAGGGCCCATTTTAATTGTCTTTAAAGAACGAATGGAAGTGCAAAAGGAGATATTTTAGATATGTGGAATACTCTAAGCCAAATGAGGGAGAAATAAGAAAAACTTGCATGTCCAAGGGATGGAAACTGGCTTTGTTTACTATAATGTAAATTCTATGAAGAATAGTAGTTAATAATATAGTTAGAGTATATATAGAACATATATATCATATACTATATATATTATAATAAATACATATAGTATAATAATATAATAATGTACCATAAAGATAGAAAGGTAGCTAGAAGAATGAGGTCTTAAGTGTCAGGAAAACGGGAGCTGTAAGTTTATTTAGTAGATAGTAGAAAGTTATTAATTTTGGGGAGAAAAATGGCTAGAGATAGAAAAAATTAGTCTTGGAGTTGCCTGAAGAGTGATTAGAAACGGGAGTGAGTGAAAGGAGAAAGATTTTTGCAATAAGCCAAGGGAATGTGGAAAATGAACTATCCTAAGTTGATAAGCAATGACAATAAATGTGTATGGACATATGAGGGATAAATGGACACATCTAGTGATATAGAAAATCCTGAAACATTTGCTAAAAACAATGGGGACCTTCACGCAGATAAATTGTCCATTGGATAATTTATGAAATATTATACAGACACCTCTGAATTTTGGTATTAGAGAAGATTTTTGAGAGTCTCTTTGACAATAAGGAGGTTAAATCAGTCACTGTTTAAAAAAAAGAAATTAATTCGGGCTATTCACTGAAAGATTGCATACTGAAATTGAAGCTTAAATGGCCGCATGTTGAAATGTTGGGATTCATTGGAAACAGCTGGTGTTGGAAAATATTGAAAGCAAAGGAAAAAGGGGCAGCAGAGACTCAGATAAATAAATAGTATTATGAAAACAACAAATATGATCTTGGATAGATTTGTGGAGAGAATGAAGGATCCAAGTTTTCAACATGCAATGGTTCACGGGGTCTCAAAGAGGCTGATATGACTGAATGACCGAACAATAATGACAAGACTAGTGTAACGAGTACTGGATGGGACTCAGGAAAGCATGACTTTAATTTCTGCCTCTGGTATTTCCTAGAAATAAAAATCCATTCAATTTCTGGTCATTTCTCTGAGACCCAGATTCCTCATTTATAAAATAGAAATAAAAATATCCATAACATGACCCTGATAGGATTATTGTCAAGTTCAAAGTATATAATATGTAGATACTTTGTAAACTTTAAAGCATTATATAAATTTAACAATATTATTTTATTTTATTTTGGGAAATGATTCCAATAATCCTTGGGCCCAATTTCATTTTATTGTTAATATTGACTTCCACTGAAGCTCTGTTCCAGTGTCCCATTACGAGCCCAAGGTGAGCCCATAGGGTTATGAAGGCACTGCTAACAAGGAATACATTGAGGCAATGCTATACAATGAGAATTATACACAATATTTATACAGCACTTTACCAACTACTCCACTGAGTCTCACTACAAGCCCAGAAGGGAAGGAGTGATATTATTAACTCCATTTTATAAATAAGCAATTTGGGACTCAAGGAAATGAAGCTACAAGCCCAAGATTTCACAGCTGGGAATAATCCAAGATTCAAGAGTGCCTGGTACTTATGATTCAAAAGTCATTCTAATGAGATTCTGGGAAGATAGGCAGGAGATGATTTAAGGGCACCAGGGGAACTCACTGAGGAATCTCCTCAGGTAGAAAGGGTTCCTAATCTACTTGAAAAAAGGAAATCTGTACTCTGGTGAAGTTGGGCATCCTAAAATCTATGCTATCTAAAACCTCCCTCTGAATTAAAAGAACACAAATGTGACTGAAACAGAACTCTAGTAACCCTCTATAGTTATTGTAAATAATAATAATATTGATAAGCGTTAACAAAAATAACATATATAGGAAGGATTATTATATAGTTCTGCATCATCAATATTTGGGATAATAACATCCAGATCAGAGGCTTTTTACAAGGAACCATTAAGATATATTATGTAAAGTTAAAACCCTTAACTCACCATATGAATGCAAGTTATTATAAGTTACTAATGGTAGTAGTAGTAGTAGTAGTAGTAGTAGTAGTAGTAGTAGTAGCAGTAGTAGTAGCAGTAGTGGCAGCAGTAGTAGCAGTAGTAGTAGCAATAGTAGCAGTAGCAGAAATAATAGTAGTACCAATAGCAGTAACAATGGTTGTCATAGTAATAGTAGTGGTAGTAGTAATTGTAGTAATGGTAGCTGTAGTAATGGTGGTGGTGGTGGTAGTAACAGTAGTAGTACCAGTGGTCATAGTATTACAATTATTACTATTACTACTATCTCACTTGATCCTTAGGATGATGTTATGTTGGAGAATCATAACAAAGATGGCAAGGTTTTGCTATAGGATCCTGTATTTTAATGGGCACTAATAGCTTTAACCTGGCTGATGTTTCCTTTTCTTTTCACATAGCATCTGGATCCAGATGAGCTGATTTCTAACTAGCCTGAATCTCTATGGGAATAATCAAACCTTACTCCTTCTCTGCACCTATGTCCAGTCATTGCCAGTCCCTCTGATGGAAATTCTGGGTGCCCTGTGATGTGTTTCTTCCCTCCCCTAGCTAACCATGCCCCCCCTTTAATCTCCACCTTTGTTCCAGTCCTAGAATCTTCAGTTATAGCTCTGCTATAAGGCCCACTGGAAGTTCAAGCGTTTGTATCCTCATCTTAAAGGGAAAAAAAAAATTTAAATGAAGATATAGAAGGGGAGATGATTAGCCTTTGTTCACAGCTCCAGCCCTTGATCAAAGTAACAATTAAATAATGACTATTTATTGGGTATCTTAAAGATGAGAGGATGCATTCTCTGTTTTATGTAGAAAATCATATGACCCATGAGGGAACAACCTTTCTACGGTCTGATAAATGCTCAAGACTTACCCAACAAAGAGCTTTAGCAAGAATTCAATGGTTACTCGATCACATCAGAGCTCCCATACTTTTTTGTAAAACAAGTTTATCTGACTCTCATTTAGTAAACTGCTGCTTTGTGCTAAGGTTATGGGGACAGATTATTTCTCTGTTCCATCAAACATATTTAACTTCTTCAAGTTACGATTAGTATTTTCTTCCACCCCATGTCTTTATATTAACATCTAAAGCGATGAATATAGAGCAAAGAGTGTCATACACGCTAGAATAAAAAGAAAGGAATGTGGATTTTTTTTAAAAAGGAGAGCATAAATCTCAGCAGCAAATGCTATCGATGAAAGCAGTGAAGTAGAACAGGGGCCATTAATACCTTCAGTGGGTATTATTAGACCATGTTGTTGGAAAGGCCTTAATCAAATTATATAATCCAATTAATGATGACATGAAGCCACCATAAAATATATGATGCTACCTCCTTAGTAAAATTTAATATTTCTAAATGTTCTTGCCATCAGAGGGGCTATAAATAGTATAGCACATTGATGAATCAGTAATGAATAACCTTGCTAAATTCTTTCCTTTACTCATTTGGTTGCTTTTTTTTCCTGTCAACCTCCTGTCACCAAGATTTTGTTCGGTGAAATTTTATGCTCCCAGTGTAGCTTGTTGGTCAGGTTTCTCATCAATGTCAAGGTTACAGTGCATTTTTTGAGAAATGATAAAGTCCATAAAGAAGCAGAGAATCACACTATGAGCCTTTCCCCCTTTTGTGCCTTCTTGGAAATGAATCGGAATAGACTGGATACCTGGGCCTGCCTGTCCTGGGTTTATGGAACTATTGAATGGGATGTTAGTACAGCTTACAGTCTGAAGAGGTCAGACCTCTCATTGAGGGAAAAGAGACTTCAGCTGTCAAAGACCAAAAGCCATATACACTGTCAGTCATCACAGCTCCCACTCTGTGCTGGCTCTTATCATTTTGCTCTTGGACTCTTTTAAGGCTTTTTGATGTTTCATTTTCTTGTGCTTTTCCTCTCTCCTATCATCAATCAATCAATACTTATTAAGTATTTACTGTGTGCCAGGCTCTGTGCTAGAAATTAGGAATACAAGTATAAATATAAATACATGTATGTGTGTATAGACATACATATATATATATATACACACATATATATACACATGTATATGTATATACATACAGAGAGAGACATATATATATATATATATATATACAAACATACAGAGAGAGACAAACACATACATAAGCATGTGTACACATGCACGCTTATATATGTTATAATATGTAATGTACATACATGTCTCATGCACATTTCATAGAAATCATGTGTGTTCATTTATGTGTCTATATGTACAAATACACAGTATATGTAAAGTATATATTAAATATGATTTAACACAAAATCCCATGTATGTATTCAAACATGCATATATACACATATAAAATACCTTATGTATCATGTATATTCAATATTATATATGTATAATATTATTGCACAAATATGTATATATATGTAGTATAAGTATATATATGTAAGTTATATGTGTCACCTATATTACATATCATACAATATGCATAATACATATCATATTATGTATGTATAAGTATTAAAAGGGGGAAAGGCAATCCTGATTTAGCATGGTTTACGTTCTAATTTTTGAGACAAAAAATATAAATTACTGATTAAGTAAACATAAAATGAATAAATAACAATATAATAAAGCAAATTAAGTACAAAGTACTAATTATTGGGGGAGGACAGTGTCGGGAAAAGATTTCATGCAGAAGAAAGAGAGGGACTCTGAGGCACAGAGACAGAAGAAACATATTCTAGGCATGGGGTTCAGATATACAAAATCACAGAGATGGGATGTGGAGTTTTGAGAGAGAAATCCAGTTAATCAGACCTGCTAAGTGAGGAAAAAAGTCCATTGAATTTAGAAAATTGGTTTGGACAAAGTTGCAATTAATATTTTAGAACATATAGATTTTTTCCCCCTTTTTCTCTAGTCATCTTTGGAAAGTGATCTAGAAGTGGTCTTTCTGGGCCAAGAGTTACATAGCCTTGTGAAACTAAAAAGAGTTTCTACATTATTCTAGAGGCCATAGCAAGCCAGTACAGTGGGGTGAATAGAAAAGTGCTTTTGCAATAATAGTAGTGGTATGGAGGATGGACTGGTGTGATGGGAGATTTAAGGCAGGAAGATTAAGTAAGGGACTCTGGAAATAGTGAGGCAAGAGATAATAAGGCTCTAAATTTAGATATTAGCTTTATACATAGATAGATGTCAGATTGGAGAGGTGTTATGAAGGTAGGCACATAAATGAATACATAGGATTTTCATAAACTATGTATGTTATGTAATATCTGTAAAGTTCTGTCGTCTCTCAATTGTAATCCTTCTCTGGGAGGACGTTTCTTTACTGTATAATCTTTTCCTCTGTGAGCAGGTTTCTTGAGAGGCTTCTGGAGCATCTTCTCTTTGACTCAATCCAGACTGCCGTCCAAACTCAATGTCCCAGTCTAGAGTGCTCTCAATGTTGCCTTCTTTTATCCTCCAAAAGAATGGGCTTGTGAGAACTCCTACAGCCAATGAACTTGGTCCTTTTAAAGGTGTAAACTCCTTTAAATGTGTAAAATTCTTTTCAGAAGTCTAAAGGTGTAAACTCCTTTTAAAGGTTAGAACTAAAATTATGAATTCTGAGCTAGAGAATTGTTTAGACAACCTGAGTTAGCACCTTGTAATCCTAACAAATATCAATATACATTTCATAGCATATATACATTATACATATGTATATGTGAATTGTGTACACACATATATTTATATGTGTATATATATATATATATATATATGTGTGTGTGTGTGTGTGTGTGTGTGTGTGTGCGTGTGTGTGTGTGTATACACATATATGTATTTATGTTTATACTTGTATTCCTAAAAAACTGATTGGATATGTGCAGGGAAGTGAAGAATCAATGACAATATCAAATCTTAATAGCTGTTATATATGTGGCTTTTAAAAGCACTATAAAAATATAGCCCCTTTCTCTCACTGGATTCTTAACAACAACACTAGGAAGGTGATAGAATCATTAGCTCCATTTTACAAATGAGAAAACTGAGACTAAGGGCACCTGTGAACACAGAATTTTCTGACTTTACATATATCACTGTATCCACTATGTCACCTATCTTTTAGATACATATATATATGTATATATGTATATATATATATATATATATATATATATATGTTTATATTATTCTTTCTGATAAAATTGAAATTATTATTAAATAACAAATTGTTGAGGAGAACTTTATTTTTACGCCATTTAAACCATTTGAGCCAATATCCTATCCTATTAAAAGAACCTTACAAAGAGATCAAAGTCCAGTAAAATCAGTCTCATTGGTTCTACTCAGGCTACGATGGGGTTAGATCCTTTTTCTAGAATGCCTGAGGCTGGAAAGTGAGAGTGATCTCATTAGAATGGGTCAACTTCTCTCTACAATATTTATTCTTCTCAATAATTATTAACTAATAAGAATTGATTGTCATCCTCAGAAATATCTACTCTTCCAAGACTATGTGTTAAGTATGTTCCATAAGAGGCGGTTGGCATTCAAGAGTGTTAAATTTAGAGTCCTTAGTCTTGAGCTTGAAACTCAGTTTTGCCACTTCCTAACAATGTGACTTTGGCCCAGTTAATTAACCATTTTCTAAAATGGGGAGAAAGTCGACTCTATGGCCTATGAGTTCCATTTTAGCTCTAAATCTATTATTTGTGGTACAGCTATTATCCCTTTGTTGAGGTTAAGTTTCCTGCAAAGTTTCAATCTTTAGTCCAACACTGTAGAGTTCTTCCTTTATTCCTTTAAATTATATATAAGCCTGAATAAGCCACATACTAGCTGTCACTCATCAGTGAAAATAATTCCACAAGTAGACAAATTCAGCAGACTTATTAATGGAGAAGAAGCAGGGTAGAGTAGGTAGATGTTATTGTTAGTCCTTGGAGTAAATGGATCAGTGGCAAAAGAAAGATGGAGGAAAGCAGGGTAGACTCTCACATGGCAAACATATTCACAAAATAAAAAAGCATCAGACTTAAAACGGCCTTCATTGTATTGACTAAACCATATTTCAGAAAAAAAAAAAATCCTCTCAACAACAAATCTTCCAGGTGATCATCCAGGCTTTGAAAAAAGATTTCCCACTGACTTCTCAAAAATCCTTATCTACTTGTGCATAGATCTGATTATTAGGAAGTTTTCCCTTAAGTCAAGCTTGAATTGGCCTCCTGGAAATATTCATCCCCAGTTCCTCATCCTATCATGTCCTTTGAGATCAAGAAAAATTCCTACTTCTTTTTCATGTTATTTTTGTTGCTCAGTCATTGAAGCATTTGATTCTCTGTGACCTCATGGACATGGACTTCAGACTTTCCATATTCTTTTACCTCTGGAATTATCTCCAAAATCTTAATTTTGTTGTTGCTGCTGTTATTTTTATATTCAGATTCAAACCAGACCCTACATTTTCCTTTTTCACCTGCAAGAGGCTTCTGGCTTTCAAATCTTTGTAGATGATATTCCTTTTTACTAGAAGAAGGAAGAGGAACATGAGCAAGAGCAGGAGTGAGAAGTGATGGAGGTGGCATGGATTTAATTAAATTCTTAACCTTTTGTTCTTCCAGATGAATTTTTTTATTATTTTTTCTAAGTCTATAAAATAATTTTTGGCAGTTTGGTTGATTGGTATGGCACTGAACAGGCAGATAAATCTAGGCAGAATTGTTATTTTTATCATATTAACTCGGCCGACTCATGAACAATCGAAACTTTCCAATTGTTTAGATCAAATTTTATTTGTATAAGAAATGTTTTGTAATTGTGTTCACATAGATCTTGGGTTTCTCTTGGCAGATAGGCCCCCAAATATTTTATTTTGTCTATAGTAATTTTCAATGTAGTTTCTCTTTCTATCTCTTGTTGATGGGCTTTATCAGTAATATGTAGAAATGCTGATGATTTGTGTGGGTCCTTCAGTTGTTTGTTAATTGTAGTCAATAACTATTGATTACTCTTGTGCAACGTGCCATACATGTAAATTGCTGTGGCCAAACAGAACATTTCATTGTACTACATAGGACAGGAATGGGGAGTGAGCCTATGATTTCATTGGTAGAAGAAACTCTTGGACAAATTCCCTCTACCAGTACTGGTTAGTACTTTCCTTATTATTGTTGTTTTTAGAGAATTGCCTTCAGCATAATTATCAAACATGCCATTGTCTTTCACCATAGCGTGAACAAGATTAAAATGTAACTATAGGGGCAGCTAGGTGGTACAATGGATAAAGCACTAGTCCTGAAGTCAAGAGGACCTGAGTTCAAATCTGGTCTCAAACACTTCACATTTCCTAGTTGTGTGATCCTGGGCAAGTCACTTAACCTCAATTACCTCAGCCAAAAAAAAAAAAAAAAGTAATCCGTAAATATTTGATGAAATAAATAAAAATAATAAAATGTAGAAAAAATGAATTTGCAAACTAACTCAATATGGAGCCAGTGGGGATCCCTATGTATAGATCAGCGACCATGATGCCATTTTGTGTTTGTTATTGCTACTCTGGAGTATTTATCCTGGAGGTCGCATATTCAATATTCTTCAGACTAACAAGTCCTGCTAGTTCCAAATTTCTATCTGCTTCATAATACTGACTCTCTTTTGTGACACCTTCTATAATTACTTCAGTTATAGCATACAAAGATCACAGCTTGAAGTATGGAAGATACTTCAGGGACCATTTAGTCTTATGACCCCATTTTACAGATAAAGAAAAAGAGGCTTAAGACATTGTGTTCTTTAATGTTCAAGGCCATAATTATTGAGATGGGATTTTTATCTCAGTCTTATAATTTCAAAGCTGGTGTTTTCTTTATCCTTTATTGTAATGGTTCCTCTGATTATATGCAGGAGTGACATCCATGAAAGCCATATGTGGTATCTTCAAAAGAGGAGGGCCAAACATAAGTCACTGACTATTAGTAGAGAGGGAGCTGGATCTAGCATCAAGATTGAATTTCTGCAACTATACTGTTTAGAGACATTTCTACTTCCAATGTTGATATGGACTATTTGTGCCTGAACTATAATATAGCCTTCCAAACTTATGCTCTGATCACTCAGACATGCTATACCTTGACCCCAACATCATGATGTCATTGTGGTTCTCTTCAAGGATGAAGGACAATGATTAACCCATCACCTTATTCTCTCCCTTGGCTCTTAACTTTCCTGCTCCTGTGGGCTGAGCTGAATTAATTTGCTTTCATATATACATAAAATCCCTTCAAATACATGAAGTTCCTACTCATATCCACCTGAAAGATAACTAGTGGGACTAGAGGAATTATAAATGTGACAAAAATGATAGCCTCAGTTTCCTCTTATGAAAAATTAGAGAGTTGGACCCTAACTTTCTTGTCCACTTCCTCAATTCTGACTCTATGACCCTTGGTAAGGAGAACAAAAGAAGTACAGATGAACCTGATTATGGAAGGAAGGGGTTAGGACATCAGAGAGCCCTATTTATTTATTTATTGTATAATTTATAAACCATCATTCATAGATCACTGAAAACTTGAGCATTCATTTTGTATTCCAAACCTTGAATCTGAACATAAATTGAATGTAGGAAAGCAGTGGCAGAATTGAGAGAATGCTTATCCATGACTGACAATGAGTTTGTGATTTAACCAGGATTGTCATGGATGAAATTGAATAGATTAAGGGGTCCTTACCTGTCTCATGAAGGCTAAGAGAGCTTTAGCTCTTCCATCCCTCCCCCATTCTTAAACCTACATAGCAGTAGACAGATAATCCATAGATCAAGCATCAATGGTCCTCCACTTCCAGAAATTACATTTTAGCCTTGACTTTGATCACCGGTTAAGATTTTTGCTCTAATTTGCACTGAAATGTTTCCCCTCTAAAATGATGATCTTTTAAAGCAATATCTAAGTATAATCATTTCCAATTTATACCTCCAATTAATTTTCACCTTGCCACAATTATAAAGTGATTCTTCATAAGTGCATTTTTAGCACTTCTTTTTTTAATTTATTTGATTTTTTACAAATTTTATGTCTACTAGACTGTAAATCTGATGATGGAAAGCACTCATTTTATTGCATTTATATATATTTTTTTTTTTTCAAAAAAACAGCATCTTTCCTTCTTTCCCACTAACCCCCATTGTGGAGGGTAAAAAGAAAAAAAAAAAATGAAAGTCCTAACAAATATCCATTGCCATGCAAAATAAAGTCTCTCATTGGTCTCATCCAAAATTTATCTCTCTTTGCATACCTTGAATCCGTCACCTCTCAGGAGAGAGGATAACAACATGCTTTACCAGTGGAGTGATTACTCATGCTTGAAACTTTGTACTGACTTGTATATTGGGCTAGCATTAATAACAAACATCTAGAAAAGCCTTTAAATAGGCTCAAATTCATTTTTGTTTAAGAGTCTTCTAGATTTCATACTGACCTAGTTAACTGGAGGGGAGGAAGGACTAAATAATCAGCCAAGAAAACTTCTCCAAAAAAAGTAATGAGACTTGACATTATTATATACACTAAGAATATGTAAGAATGAATATATTTTGGCCAGGAGATCTGAGAGCTTCCCCTCAGATTTAATTGAATGCACACTAGCCCATCTTCTTCTTCAATTCTTACTTAGCCTTTGATTACTGAATGGGTGTTGTCTCAGACAAACAGATGTGGGATAGACTTTAACTTAAAATGGCTAAGGTCTTCCACTATATGTAGGCCATAGCCAATAGTCCTGACCTATGCCTTGCCAGAAGATGCCAATTACTCCAAAGAAGAGAGAATAAGGTTGATAATTTGGTGCAGCTCCACCTCATCTAAATTTAATTCACTTGCACAACAAAACATCCACCTCCTGATGTCAATGGTCCTTTGGACAAACAACAATAAAAACAATGATGTATATTATATGAGTATACCTAGATTATGTATGTTATATTTGTATACCTAGATGTATTTATGAGTATGTATATGCATGTGTGTATAAATATATGCACAAATGTGTGTATCTGTACATATACATAGAGGTATATATGTGAATGTGTGTACATGTATACATATGTATACATACACATATATGTATATACATATATACACATATATATATGTGTGTATATATATATATATATATGGTATGAGTGTCCAAGTATCAGCATTTTTTCTTGCATCTCTTTTTCCTACTCTTTAAAACTTGATTTGGCAAAAAAACAAACAAAATGAAAACCAAATAAGGACAATTAATTGAATAAAAGCAAAGAACACTTTAGCTTTTGAGGAGATGGACTGTGAAATGGTTATTTAGACATTGCTGTCACTCCGAGTTGCAACTCATAATACATTTTTCCTACTGGAAGCAATACATGCTTAAATTTAAAAATATTGCTGTATGACATCTACCTAGTAAATAAGTTGGACAGATTCCATCTTATGGATGTGTGACATCTCACAGTTTTGATGGAATAAAACATCTCTAAGAGTCAACAGTGTAAAGAAGGAGCCTAGGTCTCAAACGTCTGCGTCTACTTGGTTGTTTTCATATTCCCTTTCCCCATTATATTGTGAGCTCCATGAAAGGTGTTATTTTTGTAACCTCAGAATTTAGCACAATGCGTACCATAGAGTAATCACTTTATAAAAGTTTATTGACTTGCCTTGATTTAGGCTTCATTATGAGAAGCATGGCTGCTTTCCTTCCAGATCTTCCTTTCATAATTCCCACACTCTATCCAAAAATATAAAATATTGTTAGGTTCTTGCTAAGTGCTAAATTGGTAGTTAACAATTCTCTAGGTCAGAATTCACACCTTTAAAGGCAGCAAGTTCATTGGTTGTAAGTAATTCCCACAAGCCCCTGGGAGTACCCACAAGCCCATTCTCTGGGAGGATAAAAAGAGGCAACATTGAGCCTGGAGAGCAGTCTGGATTAGGGAAGGACAAGACTTCCTGAGGGAACTTCAGGGAAGCTCGAGGAGATTCAGAGCCAGGATTCAGGAAGAAGAGGATTAGAGATTCGACCTTTGCTCTGGCTGGAGGCTCCAGAAGCTTCCCAAAAAACCTGCTCACAGAGAAAAGGATTAACAGAAAAGAAACCTCCTCCCAGAGAAGGATTACAATTGAGAGACAACAGGACATTATAAAATATAATCTCATTGTTCAGTTTCCCATCTTGCTCATTCCCTGGAATAAGGGACTTTAAGCTGCTTTTTTTTTTGTGTGTGTGTGTCTCTTGGATCCCATTTGGCAATCTGATGAAGTCCATAAGTCTCTTTTTAGAATTAAAACAAGTTGAAAGAAATGCTAAATTTCAATTAGAGCTTAGTCAAAATAAAGATGTATTTTCTCTCATCTAAGTCTAGAGACCCCTTGAAATTTATCCACAAATCCCAGGTTAAAGCTTCCTACTTCAGAGCATCAGATGAAAAAGGAAAGGATGAGTAAGAGAAGCAGTGGCTACAGGAATCCATCCAGGCCAATGTAGGAGGAGCTACCTTCCCCAGGAAGGACCTGGGGCACTCAAGCAGAAGGGTCAACTTCTTTTATTCTGACTTGAGGTCAACAGCTAGTTTTTTGGAAGGAATAAAAAAAAAAAAAAAAAAAAAGATTGTTTCATAGGGGAAATACAAATTAAAATATTTTTTAAAAATATGATGCTCAGCCACATCTTTTTACTTGGTTGTCCCCAATCCTCTCGGGATTGAGAACTGGGCTTTGAATGAATATTTTCAGGAATTTCCCATTGTAAGATTTGCTCTAGAAATAGAAATCAATCTCCAGTTGGGACTCCCCTTGTACATAATTTTGCTTGTTTGAAACAGGTTAGTTGTTTCCTTTCTGGAAGCACAGAAAAAAAGCTCAACCTCCTCCTAGTCCCAATTCCTGTATTCACAATAGCTTCTCATTTGCAGCTCTCTAATTTCTAATTGTACGGCTGCTTAATAATAGCTATCCCCTTCTCCCATTGGGAACCAGCTGACTGTAATTATAGGTATTCAAACTGAATTTCCCAAGTCCAATGTAAGTCTTTGAAGTGAAACCTGATTTCATGGTGTGGATTAAAATATAGTCTCATGAGATAGCCTGTGGACAATGAGACAGATGAAATCCAATGCAGCATCTTAAAGTCAACAAACATTTCCTGTGTGAGTACTATTTACAAGGCCAGATGAGTCAACCTGAACCAATTCTCACTAATCCAATATTAATTATGACAGGGAGAAGCCTGATGGCAATAGAGTTCTTGACAGATAGCCCTTATTACTTGCCGTGATATAGCATTCCACTCAGAATGATGTTGTGTTGATCAAAATTTGTTTATATTTTGGCTTTCCTCTGATTAATCTGTTCCATTTTATCTCTAATCGGGGTAGAAATGCCTGAGAGAATAGGGTAGAGATTCAAAGATTAACATAAAAAAGAGACATTTGGACAATTTTTTAAAAAATTAAGTTTCACAGTAGTTCTTGGACCTTGGATGCCCAAGGGGAGTGGATTTTGGAGAAATGGGAAAGGAGGGTGAGGGTAAAAAAATCCCATTGAAGAGCAAATGGTATGTTACCCCAAAGGGTGGACAAGAAAGCAATGATTCGAGTTTGAAAAGAGGGGACTTTAGGCTTGATGGAGGTGAAAGATTTCGCAACCATTAATGTTATTCCAAAGTGAAATGAAGACCATTACCCTGGTTGTCTTCAAGCAAAGAACAGAAAGCCACATAGAGTTCAAGAGAGCCTTGCTAGGATTTAATTAGCCCAGATTTGCTTGGGGCCAATTAATTAATTTTTCCTTCTTTGTCAAGGAATTAATTAGCCTGCATCTTCAGCCATGATTGAAATTCTGTGGTTTGGTGATCTGGCCTCTGGTCCTGATCCCTGAAACACTGTTCTGAAAATATTCATTTTGTGTTCTAGACAGTGGTCATAATTCAGCTATTAAGATAAGAATTATTTCCAAGTGGAGGGAGTTTTCTAACATTTTTTCCCCCTTCTTCTGTCTGCCCTCAAGAGTATATGCCCTTAGGGATGGGCCATGGAAGAGACTATTAGTAGAAGCACATACACACAACTATAGAACCATTCTCTTTCTACCAACTTTCCTGAAAAATGTTTATATTTGATCTTATAGTGATTTACTGGAACCCCTTAAAATATTGGTATAATTTTCTCCTTCTTGACTATTTTAATGTTTTGTTTTTTTTTTTCTAGATGACCTATTTTGTTATAAGGCTTAAAATAAAATATCACTAAAGTGAAGCATCTTTATTAAACATTAGAAATAAAAAAAAATAAACATTTGTCCACTTAACATCGATTTTATAGAAAACATCAGCAAGAAACAGGCTTGATAAGTCTATATGTTTCACTTCAGGTTATATATTAATTTAAAAATTGGTCATATTGTCATATCAATTCATGATCTATTAAAAAAATTTTCACCTTCTATAAGGCAGCAAAGTTGTGTAGTGAATAAATCAGTGGAGGATGAGTCAGGAAAATCTGAATTCTAATCCAGCCTCAGACACTTTTGAGCTGTGTAATCCTGGGCAAATAATGCCCACAGTTGGGGAGACATCGACCACAAACTATAAATAGGTGAGAATCTACTGAAAATATCAATGATACATAACTACCTTTCATACTCTGTAGTTTAAAAAAATAATCTTTGTATCCATTTAATTCATCTTGATGAGGTGAATTTGTAGCATATTGTAATTTAAGGGAGTATATCATATATTGTGTTATTTTACTTTGTCTACTCTCCGTTCCAAATATTGGTAACCTCAAAATTAAGTAGTTCCTTCCATCCAGGAACTTACATTCTTTTATGGGAGGGTAGTGCCAAGTCAATAGGGATTAGTTTAAGAGGGATAGAAATCTACCAGCTGGGTTGATTTGGAAAGGTGAGAGCTGATATGAGTTTTGAGGGAAATAAGGAATCAGAAGAGTCAGCTGTGAGCCAGATGTGCCTTCCAGTATGAAAGAGAGCTTGTATAAAAGCATCGACAGAGGATTTAGAATGCTAAATAGAGAAAACAACTAGGAGGGCAGACCAGATCAAGTCAAGAGTGCCTGAAAAGGTATAATGTGAAATGATCCCGGAGAGTTAGATGAGGGAATTATGTAGACTCTGAAGTTTGTTCAAAAAATTGATGTCTCTGAATTCTCCCAAATGAAGATGAATTTGCAACTGTCTCTGTGACCCTAGCTGGCAATCCCAACCCACAGGAGAATAGAATGCCCTAAGTCACAGCTGAGAATTAGTTCTTGCTCTGTGACTTGGAAAAGGGACGTTTGTTCTCTTGTATGAAAAGCCTTTACATTTTAATTATCAGCCCTATTGAGGCTGTTGGAACTCTCTCTGCCTGAGTCCCCTGGGATGTGTTGCAGGACATTATCAAGGTCTACAAAACTAATTAGTCATTAGTCTTCATTCAGTAACTTAACCTGACTTAAGGGAAAGAAATCAACTGCTGCTAGTAATGTAATACCCTTCATAAGAAAAAAAGTTTTTCTTTTCCATTTGACAAGCCAAGTGTGAACATAGTGTCAGTAATTTAGAAAATGAGTCTCAGTTCTTAAAGAAACTAATCATATATGTTGACTGGGTTAGTGAGTGTATTTAAAGAGTGCTAGAATTTACAGAATTGATGTTTTCTTTCTTCTTCCACTGTTCTAGAATTGAGGATCAATAGGTGGGGCAATTATTGTGTACTACTTTTAATTTCTTCAATCTCTTCAAATATATACACATGTATTTTTTTTCTTTCTTTCTTCCTTTCTTGCATTATTCTGCCCTGCTTCCATTGATGACTCTATACTTTTGACTCCAGACTGGCAATATGAGGGTAAGATGACCATATACTCAAACCAACCTCCTCCACATGCCTTGTCTGTCTTTGTTGCATCCCTCCACGGAGCATCATTAGAATTCTCTCCACTCTCTTTAATTAGATCCTTTATCACAATTAAATTCCAATTATGTTTGTTTCTGTTATGAAGCTTTAATTACAATTTATCCCTGTTAATCATCCCTTTATGTTCTTTCTTTGGGTTAAATTACCATTCCATTATCTCTGTCCTGAAGGACTTCTGCTCAACACTGGTCCCTGCTGGTGTCTTGACAGCCAGATCTGAATAGGCTTAGCCTATGTTGAGTGGCTCATGTTCTGATGTGGGAAGGCATGGATGTGGGCCATGAGAGACTTCACACTAAAATCTTCTCATCTGTTATGCATTTTTGTTAATGATATGCCTTTTTACCAGCCACAAATATGAGTTTAGCATCTCTTTGCTTGAATGATGAAGTAAAAGGCATTTTTCTTTCTTTTCCCTTACTTTTAGATTGTAAGCTGGCCCGGGGAGGTCCACCTGCAACAATAGTGGCCATCGATGAAGAAAGTAAAAATGGTGAGTACTGTGGACACCTCTCTATATATTGCTAAAAAAAGGTGATTTCACAAGTCATTCTGAGATGGACTAGGAGTTAAATTATTGAGTGAAAGCTTTACTCCAATTCAATGAACGACCTCATTCTCCATTTCATTTCCATTATAGTTTAAAGCTTGTTTTTGTCTTCAGATTCTTTGGTGGAAAATCATTGATAGGATTTCTCATTGAATAGCAGAGGAAGGCTCTCTGCTCCGATATTACTGAGAAAGCATTGGTAAGTGGTTCCTGAGGTTTTTTCCAAGGTCTTTGACTTGTTGACAACTTTGGAGTAGAATGTTTCTTTAGTCATTCTTCTCTGTCTTTACGCCCTTCCAAAACTGCGTTATCTATCTAATCTGAACAGGAGTAACCCGGAAAAACACATTTTATAGGTTAAAGCAAAACAGACCTTAAATAAAAGCATTGATCAAAAATATTTTTTTTTTCTTTTCCTGTGGTAGTCGATGCAAGGAATTTGTTGTTGTTCTGTGACAAAAGATTCCCATGTTGTGATTCAGCATAGCTAGTTACTAGTTCATTTTGTAAATTGCCATTCCTTTATTAACAGATGAATTGGAAAGATTGGGATATTTCCACATAGTTGTGGTAACTATCCATGACTCTGCTTGGCTTAACTATGTTTGGACTATCTCTGAGAAAAGGATTCCTAAAAAAAGTGGACTTGGCTTGAGCCTGCCCACAAAAGTGATGTTAATAGCTGCAGGAAGTTTATACCCTTTAGTCAAGCACTGGGCATCTTCCCATCCTTGAATGGATACATGCAAATCAATTAAAGAACCAATGGTTCCCAGTCTGGATGTATTGCCTCAAAAGTTTGGCAGGTGAAATATAGTAACAAGAAGAAGGAAAGGCCAAGAAAAAGCGTCTAGAGAGAAGCTTGGAGCTGGAGAAAAGACTTCTTATTTACCATTTGTCATAATGGAAATCTCCTAGAAAATGAGTTCCAAGCCAGGATAGGGAATGAAAGAAAAAAAGACCACAAGATAAAAGACTTTACATATTTTTGTCCATAAAAATATGTTATACACATTTGGAATGTAAGAAGTAGCCAATATTCTGTTTATCCACGAGGGTAAACAAATTATAGTACACTGTTTTTCTTCATAAACCCATTGCTAGAATAGTATTTGACACAAATTACTCAATAAATGCTCTTTCATTTGACTCATGTGACATGAACCTGTCAAAGATGCCTCCAGTTCTTAATCTGTACAAGCTTATCATTAACAACCCACTCAGTACCCAACCCTATGCAAAGGTCTTTTCTATTTTACTTACAAATCTTACCTTGAACAAGGTGGTATTCATGTGGTATGCTCTCCTAATGAAGGAAGGTTGACGTTGCCCATCCTGATGATTCTCCCATGAAAAAAATCTCAATTTCTATTTTCAGGAGCTATAAATTTGGGAGTCATCACACTGTGTATGCATCCGTTTGTCTAGAAACAGTCATGGGTCTTCTAAAGAACTTTCTTCATCTACATTTTTTCTCTCCTGAATATTTACTGTAATGTTTGGGCTACTTTCTGGAGGACCTCGGGATCAGCCAGAATCCTTGGTCTTATTGGAGGAGTGAAAAAGACAGGAGAGTCATCAGGAGGATGGTCAAAAAATCGAATGTTTCATTTCCAGATCTTCTCAGCCCTTATATACTTGAGTATAATTGCATCAGTTCAACATACTGAATATGTGTGAACTAAGAATCCATCTCTCTACTTCTTTTCTTTGTTACCATAAATCGTACCACCCAGGAATAGAAATTTTGCTCTTGGGCAAATAAGAATATGAGGAACTAGCTTTTTTAAAGAAAAAATAAAACACCGTTTCCACCAGAACTTACTGTCTTCAGAAGTAGATTGGATAAATCAGGAAGGTATGGGGATATGAAAAGGCAATTCAGACTAGTACAAAGAAAGAAAATCCATGTAAATGGGTGGAAATGCAGGAAAATTGCCAAATCAGGTCCTTCTCATTCCTTCCCTAAACACAAATATTCTGGAATTCCACTTCCTTCTCCTTTTTAGGGATCTGCCTATTCCTGAAGCCAAGACTGGTAAATAAGAACCTCCAGGTCATTTCTGAGAGGAAGTACACCACCCATTGAGGGATAATCTGCCTTTAGATGTTAGTTCTCTGCATAAAGCCCTAGTCACCCCACTCTAATTACTACTCTGCCCTCTCTCTCAGATATTTGAACTTGTTAAAATAGCATTTGCAGCTGGTAGAACAAGACTGCATTCACAGTTTATTCTACACTGGCTTGTTTTGCCAAGTAATTACAACAGTAATGGCAGCCCACTGTAATTCCTCTTTCCCCTGATTAAAACTAATTTCTCCAAGCATCTTTACAAAGATCCTCCCGGGGCAAAGTAAGGTGGAAGAGAGTGATGGGGCATGTGGCAGAAGTTCAATGTCTGTGTTTCATCAGAAAGTGGCATGGCATAAACTAGGAAAAGCTCAAAGTTTCTCTTGCTAGAATTCACAGAATAAACCAACCATCGAGAGCACTGCCAAGACTGTGTCAATGTCACCCTGAGATGCCCTCAGTGGGTGCCAGACATAGTGCCCTCCGCGTACTTCATACTAACTTAGTAGATTCTTTTTTTAATTGAATGGCTACATTCTCTTTTATACTGTATGTAAAAACTGAGACATTGAAAATCACATCTGCTCTGGCTATCTGTCTATTAGCAATTATTTATTATCCTATAATCCTATAGGAAAAAAAAAATCTCTGAAGACAGATGCCATATTTCAGATGCCAATCTCAACTTTCGAATAAAGCTTTTAGTTTTTTTCCTCGTTTGATTTTTCTTTCCTAGAATATGTATAAGTTTCCTCTAAAGTAATCATTACAGACTCAGATTCTACCCGTTGACACAAGATGATTCTGTCTTTCCATAGTAGGATCTCTCTTTGGGGTTTCCAGAGGTTTGTATTTTATCAAAACTTACTGGGGGAAAATTTGAAATGGTTTAGCAGGAAAGACAGTCCAGACTAAATTAAGTTTTGGCAGTGTTTCCATCTCTAGGCATTAGAAAAACTCGTCTTATCTTTCTCTACCCTTTATATTTTTGAAATCAAACCAATGTTTTTTCCTCCCAAAGATATTTATTTTTCTGCAACTCTGATGCTATAAATAAAGAGTTTTAGGATCAAACAAATTATTTGTAGTACTAGGATGTTATTAGTTTAAAACATTATAAATATACATTTTCTCTTCATATATACATAGTGTTGGTATTTTTAGTCATTTAATTGTGTCTGACTATGATCACATATGGAGTTTTCTTGGCAAAAATATCAGAGTAATATGCCATTTTCTTCTCTAATGAATTAAAGCAAAGGGAAGATAATTGGCTTGCCCAAGTTCAAAAAGATACCGAGTACTTGAAGCTGGATTTGAACTCAGGTCTTTTGACTCTAGGCCCAGAACTCTATTCAGAGAGAGAGAGAGAGAGACAGAGACAGACAGAGAGAGAGAGAGAGAGAGAGAGAGAGAGAGAGAGAGAGAGAGAGACAGAGAGAGACAGAGACAGAGACAGAGACAAAGAGAGACAGAGACAGAGACAGACAGAGAGAGAGAGAAAGAGAGAGAGAGAGAGAGAGAGAGAGAGAGAGAGAGAGAGAGAGAGAGAAACTAGATTGTAGATGATTGTATCATATGAGTAATAACAAGTTGTCTATTATTTAGAAATGATAAGTATACAATTCATTCTTGGATTTCAAGAATCAGAAGAAAAATGCCAATTCTTACTCTGCACATCAAAAATAGGTCTTTGACTCAAACCGCTTTTTAAGTTCAAATCCCTTCTCTTACACATATTGTAAGTGCTAACCAGAGCAAATCACTTAATTTCTCAGTGCCTCAGACAATACTGAGAAATTCAGCTACTGAGTAGGAGTGACCAATCTGTTCTGATGTGCTGGAAGATGGGAGCATATGTTTAAGACTGATTATGTGCCAAGAACCTTGCTGAGCTCAAGGAGCAGCAAATACAGAAATTAGGCAGTCTCTCACCTCAGAAGATAGAAGAGTTAGTACCTATAGGGGAGAACCGGCCAAAGTGTTTGGAGGTCATCATGATGGGAAACAAAGCTATTTCACACACCTACTGTAATGTTCGGGCTAGCTTTCTGGAGGACCTCAGAACCAGCCTTTATCTTAGTAGAGGAGTGCAAGAGGCAGGAAAGCCACCAGGAGGATGGTCAAAAATGGAATGTCTCATTTCCAGTCCTCTCAGCTCTTAAATACCCTATTACAATTACATCATTACAGCATACTGAATTTGTGTGAACTAGAAAACCATTATATTATCATACTAAGTATTAAATATATATGTGAACTAGAGAACCATCATCTCATCAATACCACTGAGTTAACCTTGTTGTAAGTATCCTTGCTTCAAGTATACTTCTCCAGAGCTGCAGCCCTCTACACCCTACCACCTGAGAATCATGCAAAGCTAAATTGCTAGAACATCGTGAGATTTCAGCAACAATAATAATAATAACAATGACAAAAAAAACAACTAAAATGGTGGAACAATTCCTGCCCTCCTCACATTATGATCTAAGTAACAGAAGAAAAGACATATGCTGACAATTACAACATAAAATATAACATAAATACAAAGAAAGCAGACCAAATATTAGGTACTGAGTGTCAAAAAAAAAAAAAGAAATCTAAATTTGAGTATTAAGATTTAGTGGTGTGAGTATATTGGGGTCATAGACAATGGCATGAGCTAAGACACAAATTTGAAGCAAGAAAAATAATTTTAGAGGAGTGAGCCATTCAATTTGATGGAATCAGAGGGTAAATGAAATCAGAGAATAATGACTATAGAGGTGATGGAAGAAGCTATGGAAAAATGTAAGATTACCAAAGAAGGTAGCAGAGAGTACTAAGAGTACTACTTTATGTTTATAAAGCTAGAGATACCAAACCAAACCAAAACAAAGTATAATCATGATAACAGAAGAGAAGAAAGGATGCAATTAGAAGATAGGTAAGGGAATGAAGGAGGGGGAAAGGAAGGGAAAAATGTGTTCAGTACTGTCACTTTTGTATGGTTTCCAGTCACTTTTGTATGAAGTTGTGGATTTAATACAAATAAATATTTATACAAATTTATATGTATATATATTATACAAATGCAAAAAAAAAGCAAATAAACAAATAGGAAATAGAAATATTCCCTAAAATATAAATGTTCTAAAATATGTTTTGGACATTGATTTTATAGGGAGAAGACACTTATGAGAGATGACTATTTTCAAAGAAAAAAGCTTTTCAATATAACATGAATAGATCTTTTTTAATGATACTAAATGTAGTTAAAATCTTTGTTTCTAAAAACATAGACTTCAGTGATCTGACACTAAGTGGGAGCTACATCAAAACTGAATGATGATGCACAAAGTAGGCAGGATTTGGGGTAAGACAAACTAAATATATGAAAATATCTCTAATATGAGTCTTAATATAACACCCTGGAAATACAAGATTTAAACAATTAGTTGTGAGGTACTGTATTAAGGTATTGGATAACAAAACAAAACAAAACGTGATGAAATTAATAAATTATACTGTTTTCTCAATTTCTAGAGTTTTCAAAATGGATATCACCCAGGGGGAAATGGAGCTCAAAAGGATATTCAAGGATACACTTATTATAAACAAGGAATTACCCAAAAACTGCTTTAAAACAATTTACTAATTTTTAAAATACTTTTTAAAAAGAACATGGACTTGTCATTTGGTGAAACAGATTACTAATAATTTATGGGTTTCATTGGAAACCTAAGAATGTCAAGAGAAAATATAAATAAGCCACAATTCTGTCAATTGGACCTCCTTTGTTAATCTTATGCTATCACGCGGAAAGAGGTTACACAGATTGGCATCAGTAAGCATTATTTGCAATGAGGATTATCTAGAAGTCTTCTCAGTTAGATCAAGGGTGATTATCACCCCTAATATTCAGTATTCTACTAAAAATATTAGCTTTAGCAGTAAGAGAGAGAAAAAATGAATTAAACTAGATAATTAGGAAACAAAATGATCACTCTTTGCAAATGATAGGATATTTAGAGAATCTTAGAGAATCAATTAACAGCTTTAGTAAAATTGCAGGTTATAAAATAAGCTCAGACATAAATTATCAGCATTTCTGTATATTACCAACAAATTATTTTATAGAGCTAGAGAAAAAAAAATAAAAATTCACCTGGAAAAACATAAGGTCAGGGCTCTGAAGGGAATCAATAAAAATCTGAAGGCAAATGGCTTAGCTATACCAGATCTCAAACTAGTAATCACTAATTCTACTAATTAGTGGAACTGAATAGGCATATGATAAATAGCAGTGAATGACAACAGTCATTCAGGACTTTGAGAGATATAAAGATTCAAATTTTGGACATAAAAAATTTATTATTTGACAATAGCTGCTGGCCGAACGAGAAAGCACTTTGGCAGAACTTAGGTATAAATCAAGAACCTATTCCATAATACTAAGATAAGTTCAAAACAGGTATTTGATTTAGATATAAGCCATTTGTGATATTTGAAAACGTTCAATAGATATAATTTTCAATTAATTTAATTATTTTTTTACTAATGATGCTAGTATTTTAATATTACGATGATCATTTGGCCATTTCTCTCTTAAACTAAAGACACTCATGGTGGCTGACTACAACCTTCAAAGGAGCTCAAGAGGAACATTCAAAATGAAGGCAATCAATTCTAATTGGTAAACTAATTGTTGTCCTTCATTCTCAGAGAAGACCGAAATAATACCACTATGTTAGTTGTCAGTGTGTCTAACAATACAAACTCAGACAAAACATGAACATTTGGGGTGACTCTCTAACTTTGCACATCTAGCATTTGTTTTGTATTAATTCAGTTCTGCTTTGCTCATAGAGCACAGCTACTATTTCTCCACTTGCTTCTGTAGTTCCTCCTCTTCTTTATGTTGCTGCTGGTTAGTTGGTTGTTTTTGGATCTCCAAGGGGACTAAAAAAGACATCACTATATTAGAGTCAAGTAACAGTGTGTCCAACTGTGGCCAATCAGAACAAGTCAAACTTGGAATGCTCTGACAGAGATTGGATTCAAATAGTCTTTATGAACATTCGGGGTGTACTCTGGAACTTTTCACCTTACATTTCTTCTGAGCTAATTCAATTCTGCTTTGCTCATAGAGTACAACTCCTCCTCTGATAAAGGCACGCCATAGTGGGCAGTCCTGTGCCAGTTTCTCCCATGTCATACAATCTATTCTAAAGTGCTTAAGAGAGATCTTGAGAGTGTCTGGGAATCACTTTTTTCTGACCACCTTGTGAGCATTTGCCATATAGTCTTTTCTGCAAGTTTACATTTTGCAGTCAAACAATGTAACCAGGCCAACAGAGCAGTACTCTTTGCAGTAGAATTATAATACTTTAGTTTGAGAAGAGACCTCAGTTTCTTGTAGATACTAGATAGGATAAGGCTATCCTGCTAAGTGATCTTCAGTATCTTCTTAAGACCATGCTCTGTGAACCTTCAGTTTGGGAGCTACTCTACTACCTCTTCTCTCCCACACTTTCCTTTGGAGCCTCCCAAACACTCAGCTCTGGCAGGGTATGTGTCAAACTTATTATTGTTGCGAGCTGTCGTCTCCAGAAGCTGCCGATCACTCTCTGGGAAGAGATCTAGTTGCTGTTAACTCTTGTCCAGAGAAGTGACTTCCCTTCCTGCAGAGAGCCCCGTCAGGCCTGATGTAATGCAGAGACTTCTCCTCTTCCTGGAGTGCTGTCCTCCAGCCCTTGTCCTTCCCCAGTCCAATCTGCTCTCCAGGCCCAATGTTGCCTCTTTTATCCTCCCAGAGAATGGGCGTGGGATAATGCAAGGGCTTCTGGGAAGAACCACTTCAACCAATGAGCTTGCTCCTTCTAGGATTCCTAAGGTGTAAACTCCCTTTACAGGTCTGAGCCAGAGAACTGTCAAGTCAACCTGAGTTCTCACCTTGTAATTGTCCAGACAACCTGAGTTCTTACCTAACATATTATCAATATGGATATCACTGGAAATTATACTGCCAAGGTAAATGGACAGCACTCAAAATTTCTCCATTTGCTTAACCACTGCTTCCACATAGAGACTGCAGGGCTCTGGCTGATGGAGTGCCTGTATTTTCTTAGTGTTCCTTGTTAGACAAAAATCAACACAAGAAGCAGAGAATATATCGGTATTTTGCTGCATCTCAACTTAGCAGGCTATATTGAATGTACAATCATCTGCAAACAAAAAATCATGCATCAACACTCCCTCTACTTTATTATCAGTTATAACCTTTTTGAATGGAAGAATCTGTCATTAGTGCAGTAACTGACTGATATACTGTACTGATGAAACACATTTTATTTCATTATATATATATATATATATATATATATATATATATATATATATATTTTTAGCTGAGGCAGTTAGGGTTAAGTGACTTGCACAAGGTTACACAACTAGGAAGTGTTAAATGTCTGAGGTAAAATTTGAACTCAGATCCTCCCGACGTCAGGGCTGGTGCTCTATCCACTGTGTCATCTAGCTGCTCTTTATGAACAAAATTTTGACATAATTTTCAATAAGCCCTCACTACTGACAGAATCAAAGAACTTGGCTAGATATACAAATGGGAGAAGTCTGGCAAAAACATCTGTGGACTGATATGGAGTGAAAGAAAGAAAGAAAGAAAGAAAGGAAGGAAGGAAGGAAGGAAGGAAGGAAGGAAGGAAGGAAGGAAGGAAGGAAGGAAGGAAGGAAGGAAGGAAGGAAGGAAGGAAGGAAGGAAGGAAGGAAGGAAGGAAGGAAGGAAGGAAGGAAGAAAGGAGGAAGGAAGGAAGGAAGGAAGGAAGGAAGGAAGGAAGGAAGGAAGGAAGGAGGAAGGAAGGAGGAAGGAAGGAAGGAAGGAAGGAAGGAAGGAAGGAAGGAAGGAAGGAAGGAAGGAAGGAAGGAAGGAAGGAAGAAAGAAAAAGAAAGAAAGAAAAAGGAAGGAAGGAAGGAAGGAAGGAAGGAAGGAAGGAAGGAAGGAAGGAAGGAAGGAAGGAAGAAAGGAGGAAGGAAGGAAGGAAGGAAGGAAGGAAGGAAGGAAGGAGGAAGGAAGGAGGAAGGAAGGAAGGAAGGAAGGAAGGAAGGAAGGAAGGAAGGAAGGAAGGAAGGAAGGAAGGAAGGAAGGAAGGAAGGAAGGAAGGAAGAAGCAGAACCAAAAGTATCATAAATATTCTAAGTACAGTAATTACAAATGAAAACAAGTACAAGACCCCATTGCTTAGCAGAATCTCATGTACATCAAAATTCAGCTCAAGCAACACCTTCTACATGAAACCGACTTTGTATTTATTTCACATATGTTACACATAATCCCTGCTCAAATAGTCCCATGCACACACACACACACACACACACACACACACACACACACACCATTCATAGCATTCTCCCCAACATTATGTCCTTGAATATAGGCATTACTACACCTTTGTAACACTTTTTTTTTTTTTTTTCCAATGGCACTGATTGGTGGTTGCCCTTCATTCTCTTAAGAGGTCTAAAATGACATCACTATGTCAGGATGTAGAAAGTGTCTGACCATGAAAGATCAGACCAATATGAGGTAGAAAGGCTCTATCAGAGATTGGGCACAAACAGTCCACTTAAGTATTTGGAGTGGAGATATGAATAAATCTGTACACCTCAAGTATCTTTTGAACTACTCATATACCCAAATTGTGACACAATTTTTCATAAGCCCATATGACTGATAGTATCAAAGGTCTTGTCAGATCTACAAGCATTGTATACAGCCTCTGTTATGTTTCTGGCATTTCTCCTAGAGTTGTCAGGCAACAAATACTCCATCAATCCTTCATTAAGTCACACTGGCTCTCAAGTAGATGACTATTATCCAAGTGAAGTATCAGCCAATAAGGGGGTCTCTGGCAAGAATCTTGTCAATAGTAACTAAGAGACAAACAATCCCATTTTGGTTATCACAGGACAAAAGCTCTTTAGCTTTATAGAAATGGACGCTGGAGGGATCCTTGAACTTTTGGGGCATAATCTCCTCTTGCCATATAATCAGCCTTTGTATGAGCAATGGACTCCCCACCTTGTAAATCTCAGCTGGAATAGAATCAGCATCAGGTACTTTGCCACATGAAAGTTGCCTAATGGTTCAAAACCTCAGTTGGAAATTCAGTGTGATTAATTTCAAGTTGAGGTAAATGGTCAAGAGCTTCAGTATTGATTGATGATAGTCTGCTGAGAACACCATGGAAATATTCAGCCCATCTCTCTAATATCATGTCCTTATCATTAATCAATGTTTTTCCATCAGCACCAAGTAGATGAAGTGTACCATACATCTTTGACCCATAAATAGCCTTCAGTGTATCAAAAAAACACTTTGGATTGTTATTATCAGTATAAAACTGAATTTCATCTGCCTTTTTATTGAACTTTGATTGATATCCCCTTCCAAGTTCTAAGTTCAAAGAATTTATGTTCCACATAAGCTTGAGTAGAACACAATAGCTTCATCACTTAGGTGGGATCTTGATAGAGAAGGTAAACGCAACATTCAGAGATTGAGATCTTGAAATGAGAATTAAGAAAAGGAGGACATCTGAGCCTCTCCAAATCATGAGTTATTATTATTTATTTCTCTCAGATAAAGCCACAAGCAAATTAGAGGAGAATAAAATGACTGTCATATCTATGGGTACAGGAAGAAATTATGCCCCAACAAGAGATAAATAGCATAACAGGATGTTAACTAGCTAATACTGATTACATTCAATTTAAGAAGTTTTCCAAAAGCAAAACCAATTCTGTTAAGATGAGAAGAAAAAGCTGGGCATTTTTTCCCTTGAGTTGGGCAGTGAACAGAGTAAGGGGTGGGTTTACAACAAGTTTCTCTGATAAAAGCCTAATTTATTTTGTCAAAAAATAGAAAACTGAGTGAAATTCACAAAGATACAGGTCATTCCTCAATTGACAAATGGTTGAAGATAGGAATGGGTACTTCTTTTTTTTTTTTTTTTTAATTTTTAATTTTATTTTATAATTATAGCATTTTTTGACAGTACATATGCATGGGTAATTTTTTACAACATTATCCCTTGCACTTACTTCTATTCAGATTTTTTCCCTTCCTCCCCCAACCCCCTCCCCCAGATGGCAAGCAGTCTTATATATGTTAAATATATTACAGTATAATTTAGATACAATATATGTGTGTAGAACCGAATTTTTTGTTGCACAGGAAGAATTGGATTCAGAAGGTAAAAATAACAGTTTACATTCATTTCCCAGTGTTCCTTTTCTGGATGTAGCTGGTTCTGTCCATCATTAATCAATTGGAATTGGATTAGTTCTTCTCTATGTTGAAGAAATCCACTTCCATCAGCATACATCCTCCTACAGTATCATTGTTGAAGTGTATAATGATCTTCTGGTTCTGCTCGTTTCACTCAGCATCAGTTGATGTAAGTCTCTCCAAGCCTCTCTGTATTTCTCCTGTTGGTCATTTCTTATAGAACAATAATGGAATGGGTACTTCTAAATAATGAAATCAAAGCTGTCTGTGTTATAGGAAAAATGTTCTAAATCACTATTGATTAGAGAAATGACAAAATAATGCTGAATTATCATCTCATACCTATTAGACTGGGTAATTAGATAAAAAGGAAAATGATAAATGTTGGAAATGTTGCAAAATCAAGTAATTTATTAAGCATAAAGTTGTGAACTAATCCAACCATTCTGTAGACCAATTTAAAACTGTGCCCCAAAATCTATAAAACTGTAATTACCCTTAGATCCAGAAATACCACTGCTTAGATCCCAAAGAGATTTTAAAACATCATATACAATATGCATAAAAATATTTTATAGAGAATGAACTAATTGAGGGGAAACAAAAGGTATGTAATTGTGATAGGATCCTATAATGCTATAAGAAATGATGAGCAAGATACAATCCAGAAAAAAAAAACAAAAAACAAACAAACAAACAAACAAAAAAGCTTGTATGAACTTTTACAAAATGAAGTAAGCAGAACCAGGAGAATATGAATTGTTCTGATATAATGATCTAAGGTAATTCTGTAGGACAAATAATGAAAAATGCTATATACTTCCAAAGAAAGAAGTGATGGACTCTGAATGCAAATTGAAGTATACTTTTTTTTTTTTTTTTTTTTTTAAGAAATCTTTTAGGGCAGCTAGATGGCGCAATGGATAGAGCACCAGCTTTGAATTCAGGAGGACCCGAGTTCAAATTTGGTCTCAGACACTTAACATTTCCTAGCTGTGTGACTCTGGGCAAGTCACTTAACTCCAGCCTCAGGAAAAAAAAAAAAAAATGTTTGTCTGTTTGTTTTGTTTTTTGGTCTGTGTTTTCTTTCACTAAGATGGAAATATGTTTTTTGTAACTTCACATATGTATAACCTACACCAAATAGCCAGCCCTCTCAATGAGGAAGGTGAGAGAGAATTTAGAACTTGACATTTTAAGAAGTTAATGGGGTTATTTTACATGTAATTGGAAAAAAAAAAAAAACATTGGAGGGAAAAGTTTCATGGTTTGATCAAGCTTGAGTAGATTGCGATCTGCAGTTTTAAAGGAGTGCTTGTATCAATGAGATCACATATCCATTGGGCTTTAAATCAGGTAGACTTAAGTTCAAAACCATTCAATGCCATTATTAGCTGTGTGAAACTGGCTAAATGATTTGATGATATGTGTCTTGAGTCTCCTAAAGTACAAAATTATTTATAAAACCATCTGCCCCCATTGTTATGGTGAGTATTAAATGAGGTAACATTTGTGAAATGCTGTGAATACTTAAAATATTATACAAATTCTAGTTGCCACTGCTACTGCTATCTTTTATTATTATTATTATTATTATTATTATTATTATTATCATTTGCCATAAATTTCTCTTTCTAAGTGCTCCTTTTACTCATGGAATAGTTTTCCTTATTGTCTTCTATGTTACCATCTTTGATGTAATTTCTCTCAAAGACTTCTCCTGACTAAAAAGGGATACTTTGACTTGAATAACTGATTATCAAATAACAGTCTCCCAAGGAGCAAAATTGTAGTCAGGTTTCCAAAGGCATTTGAATTTTCTAGCAAGTTTTATATTCATAATCATTTTCACAACATTTTCTAGTTTGCCATCATCAGCTTCATTTATGCTTTTAAAAATATTTTATTTTTCAACTTCTTAAGCATCTGTGATGGGATTATAAAGATTTTTTAAAATTATCTGTCCCATTTGATACAGGTAGAAATCAACAAAAATCAAAGATTCTTGATTCAAATCTCAGCTTTGGCACTATTTGGTAAATTGATTCTTTCTTCTGGACCTCATTTTCATATCTTTTTGATGACCTCTAAGGATTCTTTAACCTCAGTATTAGATCATCTTATCCTTAGCTGTAAGAAGCTTAAATTTTCTCTTATTCAATTTTCAGAATCTCTCTTGAGCTTTATCATAACCTGAGACCAACTCTTATTTTTCTAGGCAGTTTTGGATATAGGAGCTTTGACTTTGTTATCTTCTGACTGTGTTTTAGTCTTCCTTATCCCCATAGTAACTCTTTATGGTCAGAATCTTTTTTTGTTGTTTACTTATTTTTCCAGCTTATTACATTGCTTTTAACTCTTTGTTAAAGTAGAGCTCTATTTCCAAGATGGAGGGTATAAAGTCTCAAACTTCAGGGAGTTTATGTAGCTATTTTCAGAGATCCTTCTAGGGACCTGACTATGAGCACTCTTTTCTGCCCTGGAATTTTGAAGAGGAATTCCTCTCTACTGTGTTATAAGTTCTAGCGTGCTAAAGTTACAAAGTCCTTCCTCAGTGCTAGCACTGTGGGCTGAGGCCTCCAAAAGTTGCTCCTGGTTTGCTAGTTTCCCAAGATCCTCTGACCCTAGTTGAGATGACCTTCCAAGTCATTTTTGGTGTCACTGGCCTGAAATATCTAGAAACTATCAGTACAGTAATTCAGATGCCTCAAAGTCCATTTCTGCTTTGATGACTGGACTTCCTACCTTGGTGCCTTCTAACTGACCTTCTAAGTTATCTTCAACTGAAAATTTGCTCTTCTCCATCTTTTTTATGTGTTCTAATTCTCCAAACTAATTTTAGAGACATATAAAGGACTTTGGAGAAGTGTGGGGAGAGCTCAGTAAATCCCTGTCTTTACCATCTTGCCTTTATTCTATTCAAGAGAATGTAATTCTATAGGGGAAAAGCATGTGTCATTTCTTGATAAATACAATACAAAGGCAGAAGTGATGGTGGCAAAGAAAAGTCTCCTAGAAATTTCACTATAAAATTTTGGGGATGAAAAGGACTACTTTCAGCTGAGGAAAGAATAACAGCTAACATTTAACTAATTCCTATTATGCACAAGAATTGTGCTAAACATTGTACAATTACAATCTCATTTCACCCTTACAACAAGTCCAAAGCTATTATTATCCTCATTTCACATATGAAGAAACTGAAGCAAACAAAGATGTTTAGGGTCTCACAGCTAGGAATACCCAAGACTGGATTTGGCTTCAGGACTTCCTGATTACAAGCCCAGAGGTCTATTCACTGCAACACCTAGTTTCATCATAAGAGGAAATAATAAGCAAGGTGAAACTTGAAACCAGAAGTAGATTTAAAATAAAATAAACTGAAACATACATTACTGCCATGAGAAACAGGTGGTACAAATATCAGCATCTAGAAATGATAGATTATATTTGACATCCAGTCTGTGGCTCAGATAGCCCAAAAAGTGGGGATGCACTGATTTCTACTCCAAAATCATTTCACTTCCCCAGGGCCAAATCTTGAGTGTGTATCTTTGTCTGTCATTCTTCTCATTCATAGGTTGCATCTAGTAAAAATACCACTGAATATCATTTCTTAGTAATCATATCAAGCCTTTTTTTGGGATATCCAGACCCATGATGATTGTCCAGGCTTGTATCACTCAAGCAGTGAATCCTTCTGTCTTTTTGACAGTTCTATTGGCCTCTAGTGGCTCTGCCTTCCTGTCTAAATGCAAAGAGCTGGTAAAAACAAGGACATGGAAGTGACTTTATTCCCATCATCTTCAACATTCTTATATTTATTGTTATTATTCATATTATTATCACCCCCACCACTGATTAGACATTTATGTTCAAGGTCTCACAAGGTTTTCTGACGCCAATTTTTGCAGAGGCCCCAAGGCATAATAAATCATGTGCTACACAAGATCAGGAAAATCTATCATGATGTATTGATATGAAATAGGAAAATCAGGAAATAGACAGGCATTTTTAAGGCCCTGCTATAGGAAAAGCCCTGTGGGAGCAATGCCAAAAGTAAGATACGTCCAGTGATTATCTCAATATGGAAAATTGAGCACACATGGGAAGAAAAGATAAGTGGGCATTTTTTTTGAGAGATCAAATGAAAACCTGACATTGAATTGTACCACTGGTAGTAGGGTTATTGCCAACTCATTTAGGCTTGAGGTATCTTAAATATCAATGGGACTGATAATGCATGACCTTATTGTTTCAGTGTCATTGAGTCTCAAATGAAACTATACAAAGCATTTGGCAAATTTTTGCTATTATTAACCTACAATATTTCCTCTTTTCAAAGTGGCCTGTCAGTTCAGCCTATCAAAGGTGTGAAAGTGCCTCTTTATGTGTTTATGTCTGATCTGTGTCCATATCTGTGTGCGTGTCTCTGTGTCTGTGGTATTATGGGAAATATATTTTAAAACAGTCTATTTCCTAGTTGGATTGAGTCGTCTTTATGGTTCAACATGTCCAGGGGATCATGGTCTGATCGAATGGGACTCCCCTTCACACACTATACATTCCAGATAAATTGGCATTTGCTATTCCCTGTACATAACATTTCATCACCCATCTCTCAGTCTTCAACTTCTAGAAAGTATTTCCTCTGCTCCATATCACTAATCGATTCCCCAGTTCTGACTCTCTTAACAAGATTCCTAATCTGTTTTCTCCTTTAAAGTTCAGCATAAGTTCCATTTGCAAAATAACTTGCCCATCTATCTAATTACAGATACCTCACTTCATAATCACTGTGCATTCATTTTATATATCCTTTGTTTATTTATGCATGAACATGATCTATCTTCATAGTAAAATTTGAGCTCCCCAATATTAGGTACTACTCTATTTGTAATTGATTCTTTATCCAAGCTAGCCCAATGCTGAAAACCTTCTTCAGTGATAGTAAATAGCAATTAATGTTTTTATTTCCTTCTTGATAAGGTATGATCTTATCTTATACCAGGTACTACCTACCTTCTTTCCCCTTAGTCACTTTCATATTTGTAATAATTATGATTCCTTAAAAAAAGCTCAAAATCCCCCCTTACATAATCTATACTGGAAAAGTAGTTTATGATCTTCTTAGAATATTCTCCAGTTTCAAGGCTATATACTTACCCTTCCAACTTGGACTGTAATTCCAAAGTAGAAGGCTAGGAGAAACTATCTCCCCAAAAGTTTTTTAAAAAGAAAAATAAATCCCTTAAAACAAATATTTACAGCAAACCATAATTATAATATCTAAAAATATGTAATTTATCATTTTACAGGAGAGAAGTAGCAATCTATTTTTATA